>NW_025974928.1:0-8220 GCF_021869965.1 Rhincodon typus
TAATTGTATTTTTACTTCTTTCTTTCATCTTTTTTCCTTCATTCTTGTTTTCCTTTTTTTGTACGTTTTTTCATCCTTACTTTCTTTCATTCTTTAGTTATTTCTTCCATTCCTTCTTTCTTTCTTTCTTTCTTTCTTTCTTTCATTCTTTCTTTCTTTCTTTATGTCATCGTATTACTCCTTGTTTCTTGCTTTCTTTCTTTCATCGATTTTTTACTTCATGCTTTCATTCCTTTACTGTTTCTTTCTTTCTTTGTTTGTTTCTTTCTTTCTTTCTTTCTTTCTCTGATCGTATTACTACTTCATTCTAACTTCCAGCAATTTTTTCTTTCTTTCGTACTTTCTTTTTTTCATGGATTATTTCCGTTCTTCTTCTTTTCTTTTTTCTTTCTTTCATTCTTTGTTTCTTTCTCTCTTTCTTTCTTTCTTTCTCTCTTTATTTCTTTCCCCCTTTCCTTCTTTCTTTCTGTGTTTCTTTCTCTCTCTGTTTCTTTCTCTCTTTATTTCTTTCTCTCTTTATTTCTTTACCTCTTTCTTTCTTTCTTTCTTTCAGTCTTTCTTTCTGTCTTTCACCCTTTCATTCCTTCATTCTTCTTTAATTGTATTTTTTCTTCTTTCTTTCCTCTTTTTTCCTTCATTCTTGCTTTCTTTTTTCGTACTTTGTTTCATTCCTTAGTTCCTTCTTTCATTCCTTCTTTCGTTCTTTCTTTCTTTCTTATTTCTTTGTTTCTTTCTCTCATCGTTTTGCACCTTCATTCTTTCTTTCTTTCTTTAATCACCTTTTTCCCTTCGTTCTTTCTTTCCTTTGTTCTTTCTTTCTTTCTTTCTATCATCGTATTCCTCCTTCATTCATCCCTTCAGCATTTTTCTTCCTTCTTTCGTTCTATGTTTTTTTCATGGAATATTTCCTTTCTTCTATTTTTCTTTTCTTCTTTTTATCATTCTTTGTTTCTTTCCTTCATTTTTTCTATCTTTCTTTCTTTCTTTCTCTCTTTCTTTTTTCTCTCTTTATTTCTTTCCCTCTTTCTTTCGTTCTGTCTTTCTTTCTGTGTTTCTTCCTTTCTTTCATACATACTTCTTTAATCGTTTTTCTACTTCTTACTTTAACTTTTTTCATTCATTCTTGCTTTTTTTTCGTACTTTCTTTCATTCCTTCTTTCTTTCATTCTTTAATTCCTTCTTTCATTCCTTTTTTCTTTCTTTCTTTCTTTCGATCTTTCTTTTTTCTTTCTTGCTTTCTTTCTTTCTTTCACTCTTTCTGTCTTTCTTTCTTTCTCTCATCGTTTTGCACCTTCATTCTTTCTTTCTTTCTTTAATCACCTTTCCCCTTCGTTCTTTCTTTCCTTTGTTCTTTCTTTCTTTCTATCATCGTATTCCTCCTTCATTCATCCCTTCAGCATTTTTTTTTCCTTCTTTCGTTCTATGTTTTTTTCATGGAATATTTCCTTTATTCTATTTTTCTTTTCTTCTTTCTTTCATTCTTTGTTTCTATCCTTCATTCTTTCTATCTTTCTTTCTTTCTCTCTTTCATTCTTTCTCTCTTTATTTCTTTCCCTCTTTCTTTCATTCTGTCTTTCTTTCTGTGTTTCTCCCTTTCTTTCATACATACTTCTTTAATAGTTTTTTTACTTCTTACTTCAATCTTTTTTCATTCATTCTTGCTTTCTTTATTTGTACTTTCTTTCATTCCTTCTTTCTTTCATTCTTTACTTCCTTCTTTCATTCCTTTTTTATTTCTTTCTTTCTTTCGATCTTTATTTTTTCTTTCTTGCTTTCTTTCTTCCTTTCCCTCTTTCTGTCTTTCTTTCTTTCCGTCATCGTATTCCTCCTTCATTCTTTCTTTCTCTAATCACTTTTTTCCCTTCGCTGTTTCTTACTTTTGTTCTTTCTTTCTTTCCTTCTTTCTTTCTTTCTTCCTTTCTTTCAAAGATTTTCTTTTCTTTCTAGCTTCTTTCTTAAGTTCTTTCTGTCTTTCTTTCTTTCTATACTATTTTCCGCATTCTTTCTTTCCTTTATTCTTTGTTTGTTTGTTTCTTTGTTTCATTCTTTGTTTCTTTCTTTGTTTCTTTCTTTCTTTCTTTCTTTCTTTCTTTCTTTCTTTCTGTCTTTCTTCCTTTCTTTGATTCTATCTTCTTTAGTCGTAGTTTTAATTATTTCTTTCATCCTTTTTCATTCATTCTTGCTTTCTGTTGTTCTTACTTTATTTCATTCTTTCATTCATTCATTCTTTAGTTCCTTCTTTCTTTTCTTTCTTTCGTTCTCTCTTTCTTCCTCTCCTTCATTCTTTCTTTCTTTCGTTCAATCATTCTTCTTCAAGCGTGTTTTTACTTCTTTCTTTCATCTTTTTTTACCTTCATTCTTTCTTTCTTTTGTTCGTACTTTCTTTCATTTTTTTCTTTGATTCATTTTTTCATTCCTTATTTCTTTTCTTCTCTCCTTCTTTCTTTCTGTCTTTCTTACTTCATTTATTTCTTTCTTTCATTCTCTCTTTATTTCTTTCTCTCTTTATTTCTTTGCCTCTTTCTTTCCTTCTTTCAGTCTTTCTTTCTGTCTTTCTCCCTTTCTGTCCTTCATTCTTCTTTAATTGTATTTTTACTGCTTTCTTTCATCTTTTTTCCTTCATTCTTGATTTCTTTTTCTCGCACTTTCTTCTATTCTTTCTTTTCTTCATTCTTTTGTTCCGTCTTTATTTTCTTTCTTTCGTGCTTTCTTTCTTCCTTTCTTTCTTCCGTTCTTGTTTCTTTCTTTCTTTCTTTCTCTCATCGTATTACTTCTTCATTCTTTATTTCTTTCATTCTTTCATCACTTTTTTCGTTCATTCTTTCTTTCCTTTATTCAATCATTCTTTCTTTCTTTCTTTCTTTCTCTCGTAGTGTTAACACTTCATTTTTTTTTTGGCATTTTTTTTCCTGCTTTCGTACTTTCTTTTTTCATGGATTATTTCTTTTCTTCTATTTTTCTTTTCTTCTTTCTTTCATTCTTTGTTTCTTTCTCGCTTTCCTACTTTCTTTCTTTCTCTCTTTATTTCTTTCCCTCTTTCTTTCTTTCTTTCAGTCTTTCTTTCCGTCTTTCTCCCTTTCTATCCTTCATTCTTCTTTAATCGTATTTTTACTTCTTTCTTTCATATGTTTTCCTTCATCTTGTTTTCCTTTTTCGTACGTTCTTTCATTCTTACTTTCTTTCATTCTTTAGTTACTTCTTTCATTCCTTCTTTCGTTCTTTCTTTCTTTCTTTCTTTCCCTCATCGTATTGCTCCTTCATTCTTTCTTTCTTTCTTTCTTTCTCTCATCGGATTACTCCTTCATTCTTTCCTTCAGCGTTTTTTCTTCCTTCTTTCTTTCTATCTTTTTTTCATGGAGTATTTCCTTTATTCCATTTTTCTTTTCTTCTTTCTTTCATCCTTTGTTTGTTTGTTTGTTTGTTTCTTTCTTTCTTTCTTTCCCTCTTTCTTTCTCTCTTTCTCTCCCTCTTCCTTTCTTTCTGTCTTTCTTTCTTTCTTTCTCTCATCGTATTACTTCTTCATTCTTTATTTCTTTAATTCTTTCACCGCTTTTGTCCTTCATTCTTTCTTTCCTTTATTGAGTCTTTCTTTCTTTCTTTCTTTCTTTCCAGCTTTAATTCCGTCTTTGTTTTCTTTCGTACCTTCTTTCTTTCTTTCTTTCTCTCATCGGGCTACTTCTTCATTCTTTATTTCTTTACTTCTTTCATCGCTTTTTTCCTTCATTTTTTCTTTCCTTTTGTCATTCATTCTTTCTTTCTTTCTTTCTCTGATCGTATTACTACTTCATTCTTTCTTTTGGCATTTCTTTCCTTCTTTTATACTTTCTTTTTTTCATGGATTATTTCATTTCTTGTATTTTTCTTTTCTTTTTTCTTTCATTCTTTGTTACTTTCTCTCTTTCTTTCTTTCATTCTTTTTTCTCTTTCTTTCTTTCTCTCTTTATTTCTTTCCTTCTTTCTTTCTTACTTTCTGTCTTTCTGTCTTTCTTTCTCTCAACGTATTACTTCTTCATTCTTTATTTCTTTAATTCTTTCAGTGCTTTTTTCCTTCATTCTTTCTTTCCTTTATTCTTTCTTTCTTTCTTTCGTTCTTTCTTCCTTTAGTTCCGTCTTTCTTTTCTTTTGTTCTTTCTTTCTTTCTCTCATCGTATTACTTCTTCATCTTTTATTTCTTTAATTCTTTCATCGCTTTTTCCCTTCATTCTTTCCTTCCTTTATTCATTCATTCTTTCTTTCTTTCGTACATTCGTTCTTTCTTTCTTTCTTTCTTCCTTTCTTCCTTTCTGTCTTGTTTAATTGTATTTTTAATTCTTTATTTCATCTTTTTTTTCCTTCATTCTTGCTTTCTTTTGTTCGTACTTTATTTCATTCATTCTTTCTTTAGTTCCTTCTTCATTTGCTTTCTTTCATTCATTCTTTCCTCTATTGTTTCTTTCTTTCTTTCTTTCTTTCTTCCTTTCTTTCATTCTAACTTCTTTAATCGTATTTTTAAATCTTTATTTCATCTTTTTCTTCCCTCATTGTTGCTTTCTTTTGTTCGTACTTTATTTCATTCATTCTTTCTTAACTTCCTTCTTTATTTGCTTTCGTTCGTTCATTCTTTCTTCTTTTGTTTCTTCCTTTCTTTCTTTCTTACTTCCTTTCTTCCTTTCTTTCATTCTATCTTCTTTAATCGTATTTTTAATTCTTTATTTCATCTTTTTTTCCTTCATTCTTGCTTTCTTATGTTCATACTTTATTTCATTCATTCTTTCTTTCGTTCCTTATTTATTTGCTTTCTTTCGTTCATTCTTTCTTCTTTTGTTTCTTTCTTTCTTTCTTTATCTCATCGTATTACTCCTTGTTTCTTGCTTTCTTTCTTTCATCACTTCTTTCCTTCATGCTTTCATTCCTTCATTTTTTCTTTCTTTCTTTCTTCCTTTCTTTCTTTGTTTCTTTCTTTCACGCATTCTTCTTTGAGCGTATTTTTAATTTTTTATCTTTCTTTCATTCATTTTTTAGTCCCTGCTTTCTTTCCTTCTTTCTTTCTTTCTTTCTTTCATTCTTTCTTCCTTCCTTCATACCTTTCTTTCTTTCTTACTTTCTTTCTTTCTGTCTTTCTTTCTTTAATTCTTTCCTTGTTTCTTTCTTTCTCTAATCGTATTGCTCCTTCGTTCTTTCTTTCTTTCATTAATAACACTTTTCCTTCGTTCTTTCTTTCCTTTGTTCGTTCTTTCTTTCTTTCTTTCTTTCTTCTGTTCTTTCTTTCTTTCTTTCTTTCTGTCATTGTATTACTACTTCATCCTTTCTTTCGGCATTTTTTTCCTTCTTTCGTACTTTCTTTTTTTCATGGAGTATTTCCTTTCTTCTATTTTTCTTTTCTTCTTTCTTTCATTCTTTGTTTCGTTCTCTCTTTCTTTCTATCTTTCTTTGTTTCTTTCTTTCTTTCTTACTTCCTTTCTTCCTTTCTTTCATTCTATCTTCTTTAATCGTATTTTTAATTCTTTATTTCTTTTTTTCCTTCATTCTTGCTTTCTTTTGTTCGTACTTTATTTCATCCATTCTTTCTTTAGTTCCTTCTTTATTTGCTTCCTTTCGTTCGTTCTTTCTTCTTTTGTTTGTTTCTTTCTTTATCTCATCGTATTTGTTTTTTGCTTACTTTGTTCCATCACTTTTTTCCTTCATGCTTTCATTCCGTTATTTTTTCTTTCTATCTATCTTTCTTTGTTTCTTTCTTTCTTTCTTGCACGCATTGTTTTTTGAGCGTATTTTTAATTTTTTTCTTTCAAATTTTTTCCTTCATTCTTGCTTTCATTTGTTCATTCTTTCTTTATTTCTTTCTTTCATTCATTTTTTTAGTTCCTGCTTTCTTTCCTTCTTTCTTTCTTTCTTTCTTTCATTCTTTCTTCCTTCCTTCATACCTGTCTTTATTTCTTTCTTACTTACTTTCTTTCTGTCTTTCTTTCTTTAATTCTTTCCTTCTTTCTTTCTTTCTCGAATCGTATTGTTCCTTCCTTCTTTCTTTCTTTCATTAATAACATTTTTCCTTTATACTTTCTTTCCTTTGTTCTTTCTTTCTTTCTTTCTCTCTTTTTTTTCTTCCTTTCTTTCTTTCTCTGATCGCATTACTACTTCATCCTTTCTTTTGGCATTTTTTTCCTTCTTTCGTACTTTCTTTTTTTCTTGGAGTATTTCCTTTCTTCTATTTTTCTTTTCTTCTTTCTTTCATTCTTTGTTTCTCTCTCTCTTTCTTTCTTTCTTTCTTTGTTTCTTTCTTTCTTTCGTTCGTTCTTTCTTTCTTTCTCTCTTTCTTTCTCTCTTTCTTTCTTTCTGTCTTTATTTCTTTCCCTCTTTCCTTCTTTCTTTCTGTCTTTCTTAATTTCTTTCTTTCTTACTTTCTTTCTTTCTTTCATTCTCTCTTTATTTCTTTCTCTCTTTATTTCTTTCCCTCTTTCTTTCCTTCTTTCACTCTTTCTTTCTGTCTTTCTCCCTTTCGTTCCTTCATTCTTCTTCAATTGTATTTTTACTTCATTCTTTCATCTTTTTTCCTTCATTCTTGCTTTTCTTAATACTTTCTTTCATTCTTTAGTTCCTTCTTTCATTCCTTCTTTCATTCTTTCTTTCTTTCTTTCGTCACTTTTTTCCCTTCGTTCTTTCTTTCCTTTGTTTTTTTCTCTTTCTCTCATCATATTACTCCTTCATTCTTTCCTTCAGCGTTTTTTTCTTCCTTCATTCTTTCTATCATTTTTTTCATGGAATATTTCCTTTTTTCTGTCTTTCTTTTCTTCTTTCTTTCATTCTTTGTTTCTTTCTTTCATTCTTTCTATCTTTTGCTCTTTATTTCTGTCCCTCTTTCTTTCTGTCTTTCTTTCTATCTTTCTCCCTTTTTTCATACATACTTATTTAATCGTATTTTTACTTCTTACTTTCATCTTTTTTCATTCATTCTCGCTTTCTATTTTTCGTTCTTTCTTTCATTCCTTCATTCTTTCATTCTTTAGTTCCTTCTTTCATTCCTTTTTTATTTCTTTCTTTCTTTCGATCTTTCTTTCTTTCTTTCTTGCTTTAATTCTTTCTTTCTTTCATTCTTTCTGTCTTTCTTTCAATTGTGTCATCGTATTACTCCTTCATTCTTTCTTTTTTCAATCACTTTTTTCCCTTCGCTGATCCTTACATTTGTTCTTTCTTTCCTTCTTCCTTTATTTCAAAGATTTTCTTTTCTTCCAAGCTTCTTTCTAAAGTTCTTTCTGTCTTTCTTTCTTTCTTTCATTGCTATTTTCCCTCATTCTTTCTTTCCTTTATTCTTTGTTTCTCTGTTTCGTTCTGTCTTTCTTTCATTCCTTCATTCTTTCATTCTTCAGTTCCTTCTTTCATTCCATTTTTATTTCTTTCTTTCTTTCAATCTTTCTTTCTTGCTTGCTTGCTTTCTTTCTTTCATTCTTTCTGTCTTTCTTTCACTTGTGTCATCGTATTAGTCCTTCATTCTTTCTTTGTTCAATCACTTTTTTCCCTTCGCTGTTTCTTAATTTTGTTCTTTCTTTCTTTCCTTCTTTCTTTCTTTCTTCCTTTCTTTCAAAGATTTTCTTTTCTTCCAAGCTTCTTTCTTAAGTTCTTTCTGTCTTTCTTTCTTTCTTTCATCGCTATTTTCCCTCATTCTTTCTTTCCTTTATTCTTTGTTTCTTTGCTTCTTTGTTTCATTCTTTCTTTGTTTCTTTGTTTCTTTCGTTCATTCATTCTTTCTTTTTTTCTGTCTTTCTTTCATTCTATCTTCTTTAATCGTATTTTTAATTCTTTCTTTCATCCTTTTTCATTCATTCTTGCTTTCTGTTGTTCTTACTTTATTTCATTCTTTCGTTCATTCATTCATTCTTTAGTTCTTTCATCCTTTTCTTTCTTTTGTTCTTTCTTTCTTCCTCTCTTTCATTCATTCTTTCTTTCTTTCCATCCTTCCTTCTTTCTGCCATCGTATTACTCCTGCATTCTTTCTTTCTTTAATCTCTTTTTTCCCTTCGTTGTTTCTTACTTTTGTTCTTGCTTTCTTTCGTTCTTTCTTTCTTTCAAAGATTTTCTTTTCTTCCTAGCTTCTTTCTTAAGTTCTTTCTGTCTTTCTTTCATCGCTATTTTCCCTCATTCTTTCTTTCCTTTATTCTTTGTTTCTTTGTTTCTTTCTTTCTTTCATAGAACATAGAACATGGAACATAGAACATTACAGCGCAGTACAGGCCCTTCGGCCCTCGATGT
>NW_025974929.1:0-8219 GCF_021869965.1 Rhincodon typus
CCAGCTCTACACCTTGTTATCTCAGAGAGGTTTAGAGATGGTATTTCAGACATTGAGTTTCAGGCAGCTGGAAGCAAAACCAACCAGGGGTGCAGCGATTAAAACTGGAGATGTCCAAGAGCTTTGATATCTCGGAGGGTTGTGGAGATTCCAGTAAGTGGGTTGTTCGGAGGGGTGGAATGGCCATGGAAGGATTTGAAAAGAAGCATAGGAGGAGTTTTTGGTCCAAGAGCCAGCATCCGTCAGTAAGCACAGGGGTGATGGGTGACTGAGGAGCTGTGAGTTCATACCTGGAAACAGAGTTTTGGGTGAGTTCAAGTTGACAGAAGGTGCAAACTGATGGAACATTCGAGTCTGGAGAAAACGAAGGTACAGGTGGAGGGTTTTCAATTAAATTACAGTGATCTTCGCCCAATGAATACAGAAACTAACATTTTGCTGTGCTTTGAAAAGGCAGCACCTATTTTATGTTGTGCAAGAGTCAGGGTTGTGCTCCTTGGGAGGTGTTCGATCTGAGGAGGGATTGGCAGGACGAGTTTATTAATGAACACCCCCTCCCCACGTTTATTGACACCCTGACACAGCCAGTGCTGCCAGGCTTGGGATCTTTCTGTTCTAACATGTTCTCCCCTTCCCCCCCAACAGGCCCCACTCTAGAGCAGTCACGGACCCCCACCACAGTGAGATTGGAAAGCTGAGGAGGAACGGATTCCGATGATTAATGGAAGAAGAAAACTAAGGCTGCAGCAGGGACATGTTTGTGAAGAGGCAGCTCCTTCACCTTGGCCCGTTGCCTGGCAACCCATAGGCCCATTCCAATCCCAGCACCTGACTCCTGCCCTTTCCCCCTGTTAGTTACTGAATAAAGACAGAAATTAGCCACAGCTAATAAATAAAAACCAAAATTGGTCACAGCTAATAAATAAAGACTGCAAATATGGCATATAAAGAGTTAAAAATGACAATTAAAGACTGAAAAGATGATAAATACTGAAAAATGACAAATAAAGAGTGAAAAAAATGACAAATAAAGACTGAAAAGATGAAAAAGCTGAAAAGACAAATAGAGTTAAAATTGACAAGAACAGACTGAAAACAAGACAAATAAAGACTTAAAAAATGACAATTAAAGACTGAAAAGATGGCAAATAAAGACTGAAAGAAATGACAGTTAAAGACTGAAAAGATGACAAATAAAGATGGGAAAAAAACGACAAATTAATGAGTGAAAAGATGACAATTAAAGACTGAAAGAGAAGACGGGCCAGATGACATCACCCAGTGGGTCTGCAGTTGGCTATTCTATTGAGCTGATGTAAACAAGGGTCGCCAATCACGGCGAGAGGCAGGCAAAATCTTTGATTAGCAATTGTTTGAGATTTTAGAATAGTGGAGACAGAGAGAGATGGAAGAGAGAGAGAGGCGGAGACCGAGAGAGACTGAGAGAGAAATCATGTTCATTGCCAGTTGATCTGATCTCAGTGCTGCCCACACGACATTAATACCATGTGTGGTCTACATTTCTCTGCAGGTGTTGAAAGGAGCTCCCAAGGAGTCAGCTTGCTACCTAGGTAAGGACACAGCCTCCTCTTTTGTATAATGGGCAGCCCTTCAGAGCTGGTGTACTTCGATAATCCCATTGAAGCAATTTACGTCTCATTCATACAGTGTTCTGCACAAGCAAACGTGCAGGCAGTCTGGGTTCATTTATTTGCGATCTTCCTTTACTATTCGCCTCACACAGTGTTTTAAACAGCCCATTGCGATTAACAAATTATCCTGCACTCACTCGAACCTTGTCACTAAAGCCAAGAGTATATTTACTCAGCTCTGAAATGCAGATCACAGCATAACCGGTGTAAAGTGGTCAGCTATGGAATTAGGTAGTTTCAGGACCAGGGTCCAGCAGATTCCTGCAGCAGGGAATGAGAAATATACAGGAATAGGGAAGGGAAATATTCTGTGCAGACAGAATGGGAATATTTCACGGACAAAAAGAGTGGAAATATACTGTGGATAGGGAGTGGAAATGCTGCATGTAGTGAGAATATGTTACATACAAGGATTCAGAGTTTTCATTCAGTTAATCATAGGATGTGGGCATCGATGACTAAACCAGTGTTTATTGCCTATTCCTAGTTGCCCTTGAGAAATGGTGATTAAGGAACTGTGATTTATTTCCAAATCAGGATGGTGAGCGACTTGGAGGGGAACTTGAAGGTGGGGGTGTTCCTGTGTACCTGCTGCCCTTGTTCTTCTAGATGGTCGTGGGTTTGGAAGATGCTGTCCGAGGATCTTTGGTGAATTGCTGTTATGTATCTTGTAGGTAAAGTCACTACAGCCCGATCAGACTATGAGGCTGCTCTCTCTCTCATTTTAGAGACAGACATGACTGGCGACAGCCAGCATTCCTCAGGCAAGGGGAGAGGTTGAGAAGGAGAGTCCTTTATGGTAACCTCAGCTGGTGCAGGAACTGAATCCATGGTTTTGGTGTCACTCGGTATTGCAAACCAGCCAATGAGCTAAACAACCCCACCCCCACCACAAGTTTCTCTCCAAGCCAAGTACTATCCTGACTTGGAAATATATCGCCATCCCTTCAGTGAACCTTCACCACCATCTTGTAAATGGTAATGGGGCAAAGAAGTGTTGAACGTGGTGGATGTGGTGCCAGTCAAGCGGGTTGCTTTGTCCTGGATGTGCCAAGCTTCTCGAGTGTTGTTGGGGCTGTATCCATCCAGGCAAGTGGGGAGTATTCCATCACACTCCTGACTTGTGCCTTGTAGATGGTGAACAGGCTTTGAGGAGTCAGGAGGTGAGTTACTCGCTGCAGTATTCCCAGCTTCTGACCTGCTTTTGTAGCTGTGAGTCCAGTTGAGTTTCTGGTCAATGGTATTTCTCAGTGTGTTGATTGAAATGTAGAAACAGAGTAAATAGGAACAGGAGTAGACCATTTAGCCCTTCAAGCTTGGTCTGCCACTCAGCTTGATCATGGCTGATCATCTAACCCTTGTTCCTGCTTTCTCCCCATACCCTTTCATCCCTTTAGCTATATCTAACTCCTTTTTGAAACCATTCAATGTTTTGGCCTCAACTGTTTTCTATGGTACTGAATTCCATGGGCTCACCACTCTCTGGATGAAGAAATTTCTCCTCATCTCAGTCCAACATTTCCTATTCTATATCCTTAGAGTGTGATCCCTGGTTCTGGACTCCCCAGTCAGTGGGAACATCTTTCCTTCATTTACCCTAATTCTGTTAGAACTTTATAGGTTTCTATGAAATTTCGCTCATTCTTCTAAACTCCAGTGAATATAGTCTAAACTGACGCAATCTCTCTTCATTCATTAGTCCCACCATCAGGCAATCAGTGTGGTAAAGCTTCGATGCACTCCCCCCTTGGTTAGAACATCCTTCTGCAGATAAGGAGACCAGAACTGCACTCAGTTCTCCAGGTCTCACCAAGGCCCTGTACAATTGCAGCAAAACATCCCTGCTCCTGTATTTAAATTACTCACTATGAAGATTAACATACTATTTGCGTCCTTCACTACCTGCTGTACCTGCATGCTTACTTTCAGCGACTGGCATACAAGGACACCCAAGTCTCGATGCACCTCCCCCTTTCCTAATCTATCACCATTCAGACAATAATCTGCCTGCCTGTTTTTGTTACCAAAATGGATAACCTCACATTTCTCCACATTATACATCTGCTATGATTTTACCCACTCACTCAGCTGGTCCAAATCACATTGAAGCTTCTCTGCATCCTCTTCATAGCTCACCCTCCACCCAGATTTGTGTCATCTGCAAACTTGGAGATATTACATTTAATTCCCTCATCTAAATCACTTAATATATGCTGTGAATAGTTGGGATCCAAGAACTAATCCCTGAGGTTCACCACCAGTCACTGGCTGCCATTTGGAAAATGACCTGTTTATTTGTACTCTTCATTACTGTCTACCAACCAGTTCTCTATCCATATCAATGCACTACCCCTAATCCCATGTTAATCTCTTATGTGGGGACCTTACCGAAAGCATTGTGGAAGTCCAAATAAACCACATCCACTGGCTCCCCCTGATCAACTCCACTAGTTACATTCTCAAAATATTCCAGTAGATTTATCAAGCATGATTTCCCTTCTTAGATCCAGATTCTTAGGAAGATTATAACATACAAAGATCATATTTTTCTTGAACAGAGCGAGGAATACCAAGTTATGTTTGCAAAAAAGGTGCATGAAAAGCAATTTCAACATTAGATTTGAAATTTGAGAGGTCCATTCAGAAGTCTATAGACAGAAGAAGCTGTTCTTGAATCAGAGATAGTAGGAACTGCAGATGCTGGAGAATCTGAGATAACAAGGTGTAGAGCTGGATGAACACAGCAGGCCAAGCAGCATCATAGGAGCAGAAAGGCTGACGTTTCGGGCCTAGAGCCGAAACGTCAGCCTTCCTGCTCCTATGATGCTGCTTGGCCTGCTGTGTTCATCCTGTTCTTGAATCTGTTGGTTTGTGCATTTAAGGTTTTGTATCTTCTGCCTGACAGAAGAGGTTGGTAGAGATTATAACCAGGGTGTGAGGAGTCTTTGATGATGTTGGCTGCCTTTCTGAGGCAGTAAGAAGTATAGATGGAGTCAATGGATAGAAGGTTGGTTTGCATGATTGGCTGTGTTCATGACTCTCATTATGTTGAAAGATTGAAGAAGTTTGGATTGTTTTCCTGGGACGACATACGGTTGTGTGGAATTGTGACAGAGGTATGTAAAATCAGGAGGGGTCTATACAGATGGGGGGAAACTGTTTCTATTGGTGAAAAGATAAAAAAAAAACAAGACTTAGAAAATAATCAATGGCGACACGAGGAAAAACCTTTCCAACTCATGCGTGGCTTGGATCCAGAACGCACTGTCTCAGAGTGCAGTGGAGACAGGGTCAGTTGAGGCATTCAAGAGAGACTCGCATTATAATCTGAAAAGGAGAGCTTTTGTGGCACAGTGGTAGTTACCCTACCTCTGAGCCAGGAGTTCTGGTTTCAAGTTCCACCTACTCCAGAAGTGAGTCATAATATCTCTGAACAGGTTGTTTAGAAAATACATATATTTCTCAAAAGGAAGAATGTGCAGGGTTATGGGGAGAATGTAGGGAGTGCCGGAAGACTGGTGGTTGGCTAACATGGTGCCATGAATTAATAAAGGAAGTAAGGAAAAGCCAGGGAACTACAGACCAGTGAACCTGATGTCAGTGGTGGGCAGGTTGTCGGAGGGGATTCTGAGGCACAGGATATATATGTATTTGGAAAGGCAAGGACTGATTAGGCATAGTCAACATGGCTTTGTACGTGGGAAATCGTGTCTTACTAAGTTGTTTGAGTTTTTTGAAGAAGTGATGAAGAGGATTGATGAAGGCAGACCGATGGACATTGTCTGTATGGACTTCAGTAAGGTGTTCAACAAGGTTCCTCATGGTAAACTACTTAATAAGGTTTGATCACATGGAATACAGGGAGAACTAGCCATCTGGATACAGAATTGGCTCGAAGGTAGAAGACAGAGGGTACTGGTGGAGGGTTGTTTTTCAGACTGGAGGCTGTGACCAGTGGTGTGCTATGGGGATCAGTGTTGCGTCCACTGCTTTTTGTCATTTTATATAAATGATTTGGATGTGAACATAAAAGGTATGGTTAGTAAATATGCAGACGACACCGAAATTGGTGGTACAGTGGACAGCAAAGAAGGTTACCTCAGGGTACTATGGGATCTTGATCAGCTGGGCCAACGGGCCGAGGACTGGCAGATGGAGTTTAATTGAGATAAATGTGAGGTGCTGCATTTTGGAAAGGCAAATCAGGGCAGGACTTACACACTTAATGGTAAGATCCTGGGGAATGTTGCCGAACAAAGAGACTTTGGAGTGCAGGTTCATAGTTCCTTGAAAGTGGAGTCACAGGTAGATAGGATAGAGATGAATGCATTTGGTATGCTTTCCTTTATTGGTCAGTGCATTGGGCACAGGAGTTGGGAGGTCATGTTGTGGCTGTACAGGACACTGGTTAGGGCACTGGAATACTGCATTCAATTCTGGTCTCCCTGCTAATAGGAAAGATTTGTGGAACTTGAAAACGTTCAGAAAAGAATTATAAGTATGTTGCCAGAGTTGGAGGGATTGAGCTATAGGGAGAGGCTGAATAGGCTGGGACAGAGGCTGAGGGGTGATCTTATCGAGGTTTATGAAATTATAAGGGGCTTGGATGGGGTGAAGAGTCAAGGTCTTTTCCCCAGGGTAGGGGAGTCCAAAACAAGAGGGCATAGGTTTAAGGTGAGAGGAGAAAGATTTAAAAGGACCTAAGGGGCAACTTTTTCATGCAGAGGGTGGTGTGTATATGGAATGAGCTGCATTAGAAGTGGTGGAGGCTGGTACAATTCCAACATTTTAATGGTGTCTGGATGAGTATGTGAATAGGAAGGGTTTGGTTGATTGTTTGATTTATTGTAACGTGTACCGAAGTACAGTGAAAAGCGTTGTTTAAGAGCTGTACAGGCAGATCATAGTAAGCAAGGATGTACAAATCAAAAAGTCTTAGACAGAAGTGTGCAGGTTATGTTGTACAGGGCGTGCGCTAGGTGAGATCAACATTAGCAAGATCAGCATTATTTGATGCTACAGCCCATTCATCAGTCTAATAATGGCAGGGTTGAAGCTGTTCCTGAAGCTGCTGGTGCGTGTATTCAGGCTTCTGTACCTTCTGCCTGACGGAAGAGGTTGTAGGAGATCAGTACTGGGGTGTGATGGGTCTTTGATGATGTTGGCAGCCTTTCTGTGGCAGTGAGCCGTGTAAATGGTGCCCATGGATGGAAGGTTGCCTTCTGCGATGGTCGAGGCTGTGCACATCACCTTCTGTAGTTTCTTATGGTCCTGGGCAGAGCAGTTACCGTACCAGGCCGTTATGTACCCGTACAGTATGCTTTCTGTGGTGTGAAATTTGTAAGGAATCTTATGGACATGCCTAATTTCCAGAGCCACCTGAGGAAGAAGAGGTGTTGTGCTTTCTTGACCAACGCATCTATGTGGAAAGTCCAGGACAGGTCGTCAGTTATCATCACTCCGAGGATCTTGATGCTCTCCACCCTCTCAACCTCAGTTCCATTGATGTTGGCGGGGAGTGAGTTCTTCTCCTTTCTTTCTGAAGTTGATGATCAGTTCTTTAGTTTTGCCGATGTTGAGAGTCTATTCTCATTGCATCACATCACCAAGCCCTCTATCTCCCTTCTGTATTTTGACTCGTCCTTGTTAGATATCTGTCCTACTACTGGTGTCATCAGCAAACTTGTTTCGAGGGATATGGGCCAAATGCTGGCAAATGGGACTAGATTAATGTATGAAATCTGGTCGGCATGGACGGGTTAGACCAAAGTGTCTACTTCCATGCTGTACAACTCAATGACTCTATGGATCAGTTAATGTGGTCCTGCAGAGGGCTAGCACAGACACAGAGGGCAGAATATCCTTGTTTTGTGCTGTAACATTTCAATGATTTGATCCAACTCATTAGCTTCTTCCTGGAAATGAGTTCTGTGTCAGATTCTATTAATCCTGCTTGCTGGTTCATCTCATTAACACGCATTTTACATACTGTCGTTGTGGATAAATTACAGCGGTCAGGAGCTTAATTTTTTTTCTAGCTGAATCTGCTTAAAGCAATTACTAAAGGCATCTTAACAGTAAACTACCTACAGAAATCTATTAGAGATAGGAACGCCCAATGCTGGAGAATCTGAGATAACACAGTGTGTAGCTGGAGGAACACAGCAGGTCAAGCAGCATCAGAGTAGCAGGAAAGCTGACGTTTCGGGCCTGGACCCTTCTTCAGAAAATCTATTTATTCTTTCTTGGGAGTTTGGGCATCGGTGACAAAACCACCTTTTCGTTGTCCATGTTTGATTGTCCCTGAGATGATGATGGTGAGACACCATCTTGCCTTGGAAATATATCGCCGTTCCTTCACTGTCGCTGGGTCAAAATGCTGGAATTCCCTCCCTAAGGGCATTGTGGGTCAATCTACAACACATAGACTGCAGCTGTTCAAGAAGGCAGCTCACCCCCACCTTCTCAAGGGCAGCAATGTCCATATCCCATGAATGAAATTATCCGTACCTACACCGGTCCTAAACCCCACCTCTTCCTCCGTTACATTGATGACTGTATCGGCGC
>NW_025974930.1:0-8219 GCF_021869965.1 Rhincodon typus
AACGTCAGCTTTTCTGCTCCTCTGATGCTGCCTGGCCTGCTCTGTTCCTCCAGCTCCACACTGTGTTATCTCAGACTCCAGCATCGGCAGTTCTTACTATCTCTTTGTGAAGGAGGAAGCTGCTTTTACAGAGGGGAACAGAAATGTCCTCCAACACATGAGATGTCATCCACATAGGCATACAGGCTGGTCACCCTGCTGTATTGAGCATGTCGGTTACATCTCCCTGTCACCATCAAGGCTGGGGAACTCATTGAGATATACAATTCTGCACACACAGTCAGATCAACAATAGGCAAGGTTGACGGGATGGGCTGAAAGGGTTGGAGTGAGCCACATACAAACATTGCTACCCCTTCTCCCACATGATATATTCAGCAATCGTCACAGATCCACACAAATTCCATGTCATTAATGGTCAAGGAGTGATGCCGCAGAGAATGACAAATCATCTACAATCTTGACAGAGACTTGTACAACCACATGAATGCTGAAATGCAAGGGTCTATGAAATATTAGAGCTCTTTGCACAGCATTGGTTGTGATAGAAACATTAAACATAAGTGATTTCTAAATAAACTGCGGCCATTACATAATATAGTAAACAAGCCATTTATGTTAGGAATAATGAGAGACATGGTTAGTAGGTTTGCGGATGACACCAAAATTTGTGGTATAATATATAGTGAAGATGGCTATCTAAGAGTACAATAAGATGTTATTCAACTGGGCCAGTGGACCAAGGAATGGCAGATGGAATTTAATTCAGATAAATGTCAGGTGTTGCATTTTGGTAAGACAAACCAGGGCAGGACTTACACAGTTAATGGTAGGGTCCTGGTGAGTGCTGGAGCATAATTCCTTGAAAATGGCGTCACTGGTAGACAGGGTGATGAAGAAGGCATTTGGCATGCTTGATTTCATTAGTCAAAGTATTGAGTACAGAGTTGGGACATCATGTTACAGCTCTATAAGACATTGTTGAGGCCACGTTTAGAGCATTGCATACAATTCTAGTTTCCCTGCTATAGGATGTTGTGGTTGGTTGGCTCGCCAAGCTGGTTCATTGTTCTGCAGGCAACATCATCAGTGCAGCCTCTGATGAGGCGCTGTTGTGTTTTCCTGCCTAGTATTTAAACCCTGGGGTCCGTTGAGCTGGATTAGCTCACTTTCGGTTTTCCTTCACATTGGAGTACATATAGGAAGTAGGTCTATGTGTTTGTTGATGGCCTTCTTAGTGGAGAACCAGGCCTCTAGGAATTCCCATACTTGTCTCTGCTTGGCCTGTCCTAGGACCAGTTTGACCGGGACAACACCAGGATCCATGCTGTATGACTCTATGACTCTATTAGGATCATATGTACGTTTTCCAACAATGCCCAGACGTCATTAGTACATTTCTCTCCTTGTGTATCTTCAGCTGCGTTGTACAGATATGGGGTGGAGAGAGACTGTTCAGTTGTAGGTCCCATTTGCCCTGAAGGTTTGGTCAATTGACTCCAGGGGTATTTGGTTCCGGAGGACTAGACCTGAAGAGGCAAGATGACCTTCCTCAATTGGAATCTCCACCATTCAGAGGAGGGCTTGCAGGGTGAAGGTGGAGGTCTGGATGCAATGTTACAGTGACGTAGAGCTGTACAGCATGGAAACAGACCTTTCAGTCCAACTCATCCATACCGACCAGATATCCTAAATGAATCTAGTCCCATTTTCCAGATTGTGGAAGAGCCTGCATGTGGCTCCTTCTCTCACTGAGTACCTCCCTGCACCACCGTGTCGCCTTGTGAAGGGGTGTGAGGGACTTTGACTGGACTTCTCACCCTGCCTTTGGTCCTGAGCACCACCGTGTAGAGTGATAGTGTGCAGCTGTTTTTGACTCTCTAAGCCCCAGAAGGTGTTGGGCCTGTCGCTCTATTGTAGCCACCAACCTGTCTATGCCGGCAGACAGACCATCACAGGACCGGCTGGGGACTGGTCTTTTTACTTTTGTTAAGCAAAGGTATTAAAGGATATGGACAAATGCAAGCATATGGAGTTAGCCCGCAGATCAGCCATGACCTCACTGAATAGCAGAACAAACTCGAAGGGCTGACTGGCCTGCTTCTGTTCATATGTTCCTGTGACTGCACTGTTACAGTATTTGAGCAATGACAGGCAGCGGGTCGTTGGACTGACTGTGTCCAGCTTCTCCACTATGAGGGCCAGTGCCTCCTGTACACCTGCCGACCATCATTGATCCTCCTCCCTGGGCATCGTCTGGGAGTATGGGCCATTCCTGGGGAGAATGGTTCTACCTGTAAGACAAAAGGAGCAGAAGATAATGCAGCCACCAGTGTTTGATGCCTGGTTTATGTGACCGTTGCAGTGGGACAACAAATGTCGCTTGCTTAGCTTTCGGGACATGGATATCTCTCCGTCCTCATGGGATCAGTCTTTCTTCTTCTTTCCTCTGAGGGTGTGATGACCTGGATATCTGGAAACCCCCTGACATTTCCACTTTTTTTACAGGATTTCTTTTTCCTGTGAGAATGGGGCTGACTGAGGGTGGCACAGCTGTTAGGGCTAGCGCTTGTGGAGGTAAGGTTCTGAGGGAATGAAGGGGCAGCACATAAAGAGTGCGTGCACTGTGAGAGAATTAGGGAGATAAGAATAAGTGAGGGAAGGTGTTTTATCCTGCACAGGGTATGTTAGAATATGTGCATTGGTGGGAGTTGGCAACACTGGCACAGATTCGCATGAAGTGGCAGACAGGAGAGAATTACACTTTCCCTGATGGAGGGGAGAAGGTCATTCATCTACCGTCGGCATTGCTTCCTGCTCCTCCTCACCCTGGAAAAAGCACTGATCTGGATGGCAATCCCTGACCAGGTTGGCATGGTATCATGGCATGGCCTCATCAGCAAAAGGACATTTCTTCTCTCCAGCACTCAGTCCACATGGACCTCCAGGTCCCTCTTAGAGACCATGATACCAGCCTGCCCTTGTCTGGCATCTCTCCTGAAGCTTACCACGGCCGAGCAGCACAGCTTGTAGATGTCAGCACTCCCGAAGGTGCGCAGCAGAATTTGAAAGATGGCATGACCCCATAAGGGGCTGGTCTTATGGAGGACTGAGTCACAAGTTCCTCTGTGAGTTGTGCAAGGGAAGAAGGGGCAGAAGTCGAACATGATTCTCACTGTGAGGGCTCAAATGGCAATTAAAGTGGCAACAAAAACAGAAATTGTTGGAAAGCTCAGAAGCTCTGGCAGTATCTGTAGAGAAAAATCAGAGTTACCATTTTGTGTCAAGTGACCCTTCCTCAGAACTGGGTGTTTGTTTCTGATTTACAGCATCTGCAGTTGTTTTGGTTTTTAATTAAAGTGGCGAGTTTGCCGAGAGACAATAAGTAAACCCACACGACGTCAAAGTGAGAATCACTCTAGCAAACTCAACAAGCCTCTCACTTAACCAAAAAGTGGTCAGGTTCAGCTCTTTGTTTTCGCACATCTCGCTGGACTTATTCCTCTTTGTCTCTGAAATCTCAACCAACCCTGAAATCCTTTGAGATATCTACACTCCTCCAATGTATGATAACATAAGTACGAGCTTTGACTCAGATTTTCCATTATTCTGTAAGATAGGAACTATTTCTCCATAAATATAATGACAGAAATAATTCAGCTAATTTACCTCAAAATATTATTGCCTGCAATTTGTCTTTTTTTTGCCTATTTTCCTTTGATTTATTATCTCCTTATCATCTCATAAACCAATGAGTCTCGGTTAGGCTCTGTTACAGAGGTAGTGGCCTTTCAGTATTTTCAACACTTTCCATGTCTGAGTCCAGTGAGGGCTAGATATCTGCTTAACTTTAGGTTAGCACCACAACTAACAACAAATCGATTCACTCCAGAAATTTGAGAACAAAATCCATGCAGATTATGCAACATTGAGGATGCTATCATTTTATGATTGAGGTGTTAAATGGGCCCCTCTTCTGCTGGTGTACCTTTTTTTTAATATCCTGACATTTACAATTATATCCTTTCCAACCAAGTTCATGGAGGAGGAAATGTTTATCTTGATGGCACCGGGATTTCGAGAGCAATTATAATGTTACGAGTTACCAGCTATGTTGAGGGCAGTTGGTTCAGTATAAATTGCAAGTTGAATCTTTGAGCTTCATGTCCACGTGACTTCAACTACATTCTGGCTTTATCAACTAAGAAATCACAACAGTGTATTTTCTTTTATTCTTGAAAAGTAGAATAGAAGGATCATGGCCAGAAATTGCAGGGCACCAGTCTAAAAAGAATAAGGAAAGTAGATGGAACAATTTAAGAAATAATCATGAGATAATGCGATGCTTGAGTTTTAGAAGACTGTAAACTGCATGATTAAAAGAAGAATAAAGGGCCGGAGGCACATTGTAGCTTTGAACATACAGAGAATTGTTAAACTAGAAGAGAAAGAAGGATAGTCAAGGTGGCTGTGATTATAAAATTGTGACAGATAAGATGGGGATGGGAGAGATAGGACGTTTGAAGTTATCATTGTGCCTCTTGCAAAGTGCTCACATCTTGTTTCAAAGCCACACCTTTCCTTTCAGGTGACTGAACATTTTGTGAAAAGAGGAGAATGTAAAAAAAAATGTATCCATGATCTGAAAAGAATGTTACTAAGCCACGGACTCAGCCTGTGTTGAGTTAGGCAAATGGTGCTGTCAGACTTGCTTTATCCTGCTGTCCTGGTACAATAATCGTCCGAAACATCTAGGGTAGCCAGTTTGGAGGCAAGCTTGGGCTCATCTGATACAGATGTATGGCATTCCCCCCAGAGTTACAAATATCTGACCATACAAAATGGGAGGAGAGGTAAATCATTCCTCCCCTTGATCCTGTTCTGCCTCTCAATCTGTTTGTGTTTTAAATTTAAAGTAACGTTCCCATTTACTTTCAAGAACCCTTAATTCTCTTGCCTAACAAAAATCTATTCATCACTGTCTTAAAAAGCATTAAATTACTCTGTCTGCACCCCTTTCTGAGGCAGAGTTCAATAGTCATTTGACCCTCCGAGAGAAAGATTGATATTTGGAAAGTGTGATCCTTACTTTACAACCTGCTGGTTCTTGGCTTATCCACAAGAGGAAATATCCTTTCCATGTCCATCTTTTGACGGTATTGTAGGATCTTACACACTTCAATACAGTCATCCCTCATTCTTCTAAACTCCAGTGAAAACAAGCCCAGCATGTCCAACGTTTCTTCATAAGACAAACTGCTCATTCCAGGTATTAATCTAAGAAATGTCCTCTGCACTATCTCCAATGCATTTACATCCTTTCTTAAATAAACATGAGGTCTCACCACTGACCTGTAAAAAGGAAGCATAAAATCTTTACTTTTTTGTTGAATACCATTTGTAATAATAGATCACATACAATTGGCCTCCTTGACTGCATACAGTACTGGCAGGCTAAATTTCCGTGAACTTTGGAACTCTGCAGTCATTCTTCATTGAAGTAAAGCTCTGTTTTTCATGTTTCCTGCTAAAATAAAGACCTTCACATTTTCCCACATTATACTCCATCTGCCAGATATTCACCCAGTCACTCAAACTCTCTATGTCTATCTGCAACTTCCATAAGTCTTCTGCACAACTTAATCTCCTTTCTTGGTGTTGCTCTGGCTATCATGCCTTCGCTCCTGTTATCTAGGTCATTGATATAAATCATTAAGAAGTTGGGACACCAGCGCAGGCACCTGCAGGACTCCGCTCATCATATCCTGCCAATCAGACATTTATATCTATTCTCTATTTTCTGACAGCCAGCCAATCTTCTATCCATGCTAATTTATTATCCTCTACATCATGAGTTTTAATTTTCTGCAATAACCTTTAATACCGCAACTTACAAAGTGCTTTCTGGAAGTCTACCTACAGTGCACCTGTGGGTTCTCTGTTATCCACAGCATGTGTTACTGCTCCAAAGAACTGGAATAAATTGATTTGAAAAAATGAATTCTCTTTGATAAAATAAAATGCTGACTCTTCCCAATTACCTTGAGTTTTTCTAAATGCATAGTTATAATTCCTTTACTGGTTATTTCAAACTTTTTCACATCAAGTATCAAGCTAACTGGCTAATAATTTCCCGTTAACTGTCTTCCTGAATTCTTGAATAGAAGGATTGTATGATGGAACCTGTTTTGAAGTGAGGGCATTTTGGAAAATTAACATCAACTCATCTACTATCTCATTAGCTTCATCTTTTAAGACTCCAAGATGTAATCCATCTGAGCCCAAAGATTTGTCAGCTGCAGCTCCATCAGTTTGCTTTGTACCACTTCAGTAACGAGTATAATTTTACTATGTTTCACTCTCCCTTTCACATCCTGATTATAGCTATTACTGGAATGCTTTTTGACATCCTTTATAGCAAAATAAAATACTGAGTAAAAACCAAAAGAACTGTGGATGCTGTAAGCCAGGAACAAAAACAGAAGTTGCTGGAAAAGCTGAGCAGGTCCGGCAGTATCTGTGAAGAAAAAATCAGGGTTAACATTTCGGGTCCAGTTCTGACGAAGGGTCATTGGACCCGAGACGTTAACTCTGATTTTTTTCTTCACAGATACTGCCAGACCTGCTCAGCTTTTCGAGTAACTTTTGCTTTTGTTCATAAAATACTGGATATTTGATCATTTGACCCGCTTCTTCCTTATTATCTCCTATCAACTTCTTATTCTCACACTTGAGAAGACCAACACTCACTTAGAGACATAGAGTCATCGAGTCATGCAGCATGGAAACAGACTCTTTCCTCCAATTCGTTCATGCTGACCAGATATCCCAATCTGACTTAGTCCCATTTGCCAGCATTTGGCCCATATCCATCTAAAGCCTTCCAGATGCCATTTAAATGTAATTGTACCAACATCCACCGCCAGTTCTGGCAGCCCATTCCATACAAACACCACACACTGCATGAAAAATTTACCCCTCGTCCTTTATAAATCTTTTCCTTCGCACCTTAAACCTATGCCCTCTAGTTTTGGATTCCCCTACCCTGTGAAAAAGACCTTGGCTTTTCACCCTATCCATGCCCCTTATGATTTTACAAAATTTTATAAGGTCACCCCTCAGCTTACAATGCTTCAGGGAAAAGAGCCCAGACTATTCAGCCCCTCCCCATAGTTCAAACCCTCCAGTCTGACTAAATCCTTGTAAATATGTCCTACACCCTCTAAAGTTTAACAACATGCTTCCTATTCAAGGGCGACCAGAATTGTATGCAGTATTCTAAAAGTGGTCTCACCAATGTCCTGTATAGGCACAATATGATGTCCCAACTCCTATACTCAATGCACTGACCAATGAAGACAAGCATGCCAAATGCCTTCTTCATCATCCTGTCGACCTGTGACTCCACTTTCAAGGAACTATGTACCTACACTTCTAGGTCTTTTTATTTGGTAACACACCCCAGGGCTCTATCATTAACTATACAAATCCTGCCCTGCTTTGCCTTACCAAAATGCAACACCTCACATTTTTCCCAATTAAACTCCATCTGCCACTCCTTGCCCATTGGCCCATCTGACTAAAGTTTCATTGTACTCTGAGATAATCTTCTTCACTGACCACTATACCACCTATTTCGTTGTCATCTGCAAACTTACTAAACATACCTGTTATATTCACATCCAAATCATTTATATAAATGACAAAAGCAGTGGACCCAGCACCAGTCCTTGAGGCACGCTGCTGGTTACAGACCTTCAGTTGTATAAGCAATTGTCTGCCATCACCTCCTGGCTCCTACCGCCAGGCCAATTTCGTATCCAATTTTGCTCCCTCTAGATTCCACATAATCTAACCTTACTGACCAGTCTACCATGCAGAACAACCTGGCTTTATATTTTCTATTTTTAAATTGCCATGGAAACACAAAACCAAGGTAGTACGTCGGATTGAGTGAAAATCCCCGTCATCTAAAGTCCTGGACAAGGTCCTGGAATTTTCTAACATCTAAAGCACTGAACAATATCCTGAGCTCAGGCTGCAACAAATACACACAGAACCAGAATGGTTTCTGTCTGGGGCTATTGTGCAGCTTGGAATTCCAATTTCCACCTCCACTCTCAGAGAATAATCAACCAGACCTAACACTCTAGACTGAAACAAAAACAAAGTTGCTGGAAAATCTCAGCAGGTCTGGCAGCATCTGTGAAGGAGAAAAC
>NW_025974931.1:0-8218 GCF_021869965.1 Rhincodon typus
CGAAACGTTAACTCTGTTTTTTGCCTTCACAGATGCTGCCAGACCTGCTGAGCTTTTCCAGCAACTTTGTGATTAAAATCAGTGATGCCCAAGGCCAGAATTGAAGAAGTGCAGAGATCTTGCAGCATAGTATGGCCCAGATGATGCAACAGAGATAGACGGGGCTAAGGCAATGGAGAGTACAGAATGCGGAGGTAACATAGGATAAATGTAAAGTCACCATTGTCCTACTCCCTCATTTGATAGAGATAACTGATGATGGTTTAACCTGAGGGTCACCACATCCCAAGTGAGGGGAGAGTTTGACAAGGTGAGTCTTTCATGGTAATCTCAGGCAGAGGCAGAATTGAACCCATGCTGTCGGTGTCCTTTTGTATCGATGATTTATTTATTGTTGCGTGTATTTTGTTGCAAACAACAGTGAAAAGTGTCGTATAGTGTCTCCACTTTCCGGCACCATCTTAAAACACAGAAAAATAAACCAAAACATGGAATACACAAGCTGAAAAATAAAGAAGTGATGTTCAACTTTACAGTCCTTTCTGTGACGTGCTCAGCCATGGGGCTGGAGAAGCCAGCCATGAGTTTCCTGGCCACGCCACCACAACAAGAGTCTTCACTCCCCGGTGACATCTCACCTCCAGTGATGCTGCCATCGTCATGAGTCCTCACTGGGCATCACTAATGCATCTGCTGCCAATGCTGCCGAGTCTCATACTGGGCCTAACCTTGCCTCTACTGCCTCCTTGTTGTATGACTCTCTGAGCCTGCGCTGGATATAGACGCCGCGGCAAACCCAAAATCGCCTCAACCTCAGCAGCCATGAGTCTGCGCCAGGCCCACCACGTCGATGCAGAAGCTGCTGGGATCCCAAACCCATCTCTGATGGCTCCACCTTGAGTCCGCACTGGGCCTACCTCGCTGCCGCTGAGGCTGTCACTGTGACCAAGTTCTTCACAAGGAGTAAGTAAGTAAGAAGAAAACAAGGGAGGCAACGGTCTAGTGGTATTATCACTGGACTGTTAATCCAGAAACCCAGACAATGTTCTGGGGACCCGGGTTCAAATCCAGCAGATGGTGGAATTTGAATTCAATAAATATCTGGAATTAAGAATCTAATGATGACCACAAATCGATTGTTGGGGAAAAACCCACCTGGTTCACTAATGTCCTTTAGGGAAGGAAACTGCCATCCTTACCTGGTCTGGCCTACATGTGACTCCAGACCCACAGCAATGTGGTTGAGTCTTAACTGCCCTCTGGGCAATTAGGGATGGGCAATAAATGCTGCCTGGTCAGCGACACCCTCATCCCGTGAATGAATTTAAAAAAAAATTAGAAAAGAAAGAAATGAAAAGTGGATGGAGTGGACAAACCCCAGGTTCAGGATCCCTACTCTTCCACCATCTGCTGAATGCAGGTGAAGAATTGCAAAATAGGGCATAGAGTATTAACAAGGATAAGAGATTGACTTATCCTGGCCAGTCTACCATTTCCAACCCACTGTCCTGAGGAAGGGCCACTGGACCCGAAACGTTAACTCTGATTTTTTCTTCAGACCTGCTGAGCTTTTCCAGCAACTTCTGTTTTGTAAGAGATTGGCTTGATATGATTTGATTTACTGAAGTCACATGTACATAAGTACAGTGAAAAGCAGAGTATGCAAACCAGCTGTCAACCAATTAAGATAACCATACCCCACATGTAACAAAGGGACATTGGAACAGGAGTAGGCCATTCAGTCCCTTGAGCCCCATATTCTGCTACCCAATGAGAACATGGTTGATTTTTGGCCTAACTGAACATTGCAGCAAACAGAGAGATTCTGAGTGAAATGGATTTGGTGTGGGATAGGATTAGGGCAGCAGAGTGTTGGGGTGAGATTACAACATGGGAATTAAAGGTCAGCCAGCTGGGCATTATTGTAGTCAAAGTTAGAGTTGAGATAATGATGAGGGGTATTATTAACAAAGGAATTGAGGAGGCGCAGAAATGGATGAGGATGTGGAAGTCAAACTTGACAGTATTGGTAAGAAATACATGATGTTTGCCTGGCCAGTCTACAATTTCCATTCCTCCAAAATTAGAAGTAATTCAGAATTCTTTGTCCTAAACCCTAACCCATGTCATTCTATTCACCTATCATCCTTGTGCGCACTCTCCTACACAACCCATTTTCCAACAATGGCATGATTTTAATATTCTCAACTATGTTTTCAAACCCCTCTTTGACATTACCTCTCCCTATCTTTGTAAACCTCGCCAGCCCCTGAACCTTCTGAGATCCTTACTATCTTCCAATTCTGATACCTTGAAAATTGCCTGCCATAGAACATAGATCAGTACAGCACAGGAACAGGCCCTTCAGCCACCATGTCTGTGCTGACTGCTTTGCCATTCTAAAGTAATCCTATCTGCTTGCACATGGTCCAATTCTCTCTATTCTCGGCCAGTTCATGTGTCTGTCTAAATGCCTCTTAAACGTTGCTACCATATCTGCTTCTACCACCTCTCCTGGCAGTGCGTTCCAAGCAGCTACCACCCTCTGTGTAAAAAACTTGCCTGGAGCATCTACACTCCAATCCAGGCAACACCATGGTAAATTTCTTCTGCACCATCTCCAAAGCCTCCACATTCACCTACACAACCAGAACTACACACAATACTCCAAATGAGGCATGATCAAAGTCTTACAAAGCTGCAAGATGACTTGCCAATTTTATACTCAATGCCCCGACTGATGAAAGCAAGCATGCTGAATGGTTTCTTTACCATCTTATGCACTTATGTTATCATTTCCAGGGAGTTATGGACTTGCACCCTAAGATCTCTCTGTTTCTCAATGCTCCCAAGGGTCTGGCCATTTACATTTGCTCTTGCATTTGACCTCTCAAAATGTATCACCTCACACTTGTCTGGATTAAACTCCATCTGCCATTTCTCCACCCAACTTTCCAGCTGATCTATATCCTGCTGCATCCTTTGACAACATTCCTCAGTATCCATAACTTCAACAATTTTTGTGTCATCTGCAAACTTACTAATCAGACCACTGACATTTCCATCCAAAACTTTCATAAATATTGCAAACAATAGATGTCCCAGCACTGATCCTTGTGGAACATCACTAGTCATAGACCTCCAGTCAGAAAAATACAGCTCCACAAGTACCTTTTGTCTTCTATGTCCAGGCTAATTTTGTATCCAACTTACCAACTCACCATAGATTCCACGCAATTTGATCTTTTGGACCAGCCTACCATAAGGGACCTTGTCAAATACTTTTGTAAAGTCCATATAGACTACATCTGCTGCCATAGCCTCATCAATTGTCTTCATCGCTACCTCAAAAAAACTCAATCAAGTTTGTGAGACAAGACCTCCCCTGCAGAAGCCATACTAACTACCCCTAATAAATCCATTATTCTCCAAATACAAGTAAATCCTGTTCCTAAGAATCATTGATGGCTATGCTTTAGTTGTTTGTCTCATGACAGTCCTAGCTTTGAAGCTCATTGGTGCAAATTACCACAGTTAGTCACTATCTAAATGCAATTGCTCCATTCTTTCATGGGATATGAATGTAGTTGCTCATCCCTAATTGCCCTGGAACTGCATGGCTTCCCAGGCCATCTCAGAGGGTGGTAAGTGTCAATGACATTGCTATGGGTCTGGAGTTACGTGTTTGCTAGACCAGGTAAGGCTGGCAGATTTACTTGCCTAGAGGACATTAAAGAAGCAAGATGGTGTTTTGTGACAACTGAGGATAGTTTCATATTCATCATTACTGAGACTAACTTTATACTGTGGCGTGTATTATTAACATAACTTCGTTGTTGTTACAATTCTCATGAGAGTCACTTTGATGTGCGCTGAGATATGGAAGGTGTCATCTTTAAGCAACTTACTCCTTTCTTTCGAGTTCTGTAAAGCTTTTTGTTCCCAAGAATTGCACCAGAACTCATTAAGAGTAGCAATGTTTGTTCTTATTCCATTTGGGAAATGCCTGTGCAGCTCACAAAGGGTTAAGTTCCAGTGATTACCCTGCCGATTGGTTGGCATCAGAAGCAGGGAACTTCTGAGGTGACTATTAATCTCTGGACTCAGCTCCACAGTAAATTAAATCTGCATCGATAAGCAAAGCTGTCCAAGTTGGCACTGCAATCTTCATTACCTGTCCTAACGGACCTCACATCATTACTGCATGTCTTCTGCTAGAGTAAATAAGGATGAGTCTATAACTTGGCATCAGTACTTACAGTAGCTCAGCTGTAAAGTGGATCTGTCTAACTCAGTGGCAGGGCATTTTTTAACCTGCTAAAGCATCTGCGGTATTTGAATCTTAATGTTCTGAAGCACAACAGGGTTGAAAAACTACCTGCTTTCTGAATCGTAATGTTTTATCCCAGAGAAGCAGCATTGAGGTTACGGTTCATATTAATGCTTTTGCTGATAAATTTAGAATCACTGCAAAGGGAGAGGCCATTCACTCTTCACTGTCTGTGTCAGCTCTTTGGAAGAGCTATCCACTTAGTCCCAACCTACTGCTCCTTTCTCATTAGCATGTGTTTGTTTTCCTCTTTGAGAATCTATTGAATTTCTCTTCTGAAAGTTACTATTGATATTGAATTTATTTCCAATGCTTTTTCAGGCAGCGGATTCCACATAATAAATTCTCCACAGCTCCCCTCCCATTCTTCTGTCTATCTGCATCTATTGGCTATTAACTGTGCTGTCAATGGATAAAAATCCCATGTAGCTCTTTAAATTTCCTCTTAAATTTCGCTGCTCTAAAATTCAATAAAATCATAGAATGCTTACAGAACAGAAGGAGGCCATTCAGCCCATTGTGCCTGTGTCTGTCAGCAAGTCCCACTCCCATCTTTTACCCATAACCCTGAAAATTTTATGGATAATTATCCAATTTTCTGTTGAAAGCTTTGTCTGAGGTTTATTGTGATCTCACCTGAATATCTGAGTGCTCACATCTTTAGATTTTTTTTGCTCATGTCATCGTCATTGTTTCAATTACCTTACATTGATGTAATTTGGTTCATAAGAACGTAAGAACTAGGAGCAGGAGTAGGCCGTCCGGCCCTTCGAGCCTGCTCCGCCATTCAATAAGATCATAGCTGATCTTTTCGTGGACTCAGATCCACTTACCCGCGTTCTCACCGTATCCCTTAATTTCTTTATTGTTCAAAAAAAATCTACCTTATCTTTAAAAACGTTTACTGAAGTAGCATCAACTACTTCACTGGGCAAGGAATTCCATAGATTAACAACCCTCTGGGTGAAGAAATTCCTTCTCAATTCAGTCCTAAATCTGCTCCCTCTAATCTTGAGGCTATGCCCTCTTGTCCTAGCTTCACCTGCCAGTGGAAACATCCTCTCTACTTCTATCTTATCTATTCCCTCCATAATTTTATATGTTTCCATAAGATCCCCCCTCAATCTTCTGAATTCCAATGAATGTAATCCCAATCTACTCAGTCTCTCCTCATAAGCCAACCCCCTCAACTCCGGAATCAACCTAGTGAACCTCCTTTGCATCCCTTCCAGTGCCAGTTCATCCTTTCTCATGTAAGGAGACCAAAACTGCACACAGTACTCCAGGTGTGGCCTCACCAGCACCTTGTACAGCTGCAACATAACTCTCTGCTTTTAATCTCAATCCCTTTAGCAATGAAGGACAAAATTCCATTTGCCTTCCTAATTACTTGTTGTACCTGCAGACCTACCTTCTGTGATTCATGCACAAGGACACTCAGGTCCCTCTGCATAGCAGCATGCTGCAACTTTTTACCATTCAAGTAATAATCCTTTTTACTATTACTCCTACCAAATTCCTAACCCTTTCACCTATAGGAACAGTTTCTCACTATTTATTCTGTCCAAATCCCTGACAATTTTGAGTGCCTCTGTCAAAGACCTCAGCTTCTGCCATCTATCCTTGGTAATGAAAGCCCCTATAACTCAAACTGTTTTCCTGAATTTTGTCTGCCCCTTCTCTTATCTTCACATCCTTGCTAATGAGCAAATCCCAAAATCCATTTTATTTTTGGTAATTGGTGTGACACTAATCCAAACTCAGAATGTTACAGATTCCACCCTTACCCTCTGTGAAGTGAGTTGGTTTTACCCAGTGTCTTACCGAGCCGTAACACACAGCATACAAAGAGCCTGCATCATATAAACTAATGAAATTGGGGCAGGAGTGTGCCATTCAACCCCTCAAGCCTGCTCCACCAATCAATAAGGTCGTGCCCTGTTGGATTGTAACCTCATATCCACATTCCTGCCTGCCCCTGATAAACTTTCACCACCCCCTTGCTTAACAAGAATCTATCTATCCGTTCCGAGGAAGGGTCACTCGACCCAAAATGTTAGCTCTAATTTTTCTACGCAGATGCTGCTGGGCCTGCTGAGTATTTGCATCAATTTCTGTTTTTATTTCTAATTTACCGTATCTGCAGTTCTTCGGTTTTTATTAAGAATCTGTCTCCCTCTGCCTTACAAATATTCAGGAGCTCTGCATCCACTGCCTTTTCAGGAAGGAAACCCAAAGATTCACGGCTCTCTAAAAGACAAATAAATTCTCCTGATTTCAGTTTGAACTGGGTGGCCCCTGTGTTTTAAACAGTGACCCATAGTTCTTTGCCCGGCTTTGCTAAATTAGCTGCTCTGGATCAGCGTAGCCAGAGGGACCACTGCAGTTAAGTTCTGTGCCAATTGATACTGTCTGGCATCAAAGATTCAGTTGCCAATAATATTTTTATTAGTTTACTGACACTCTTCTGTAATTTCACATGCGCAGTGAAGTTAGTGTCAGCATTTACCCACAATGACTGCCCTGCAAAAGTAATGTATTGCTTGTAGAGCGCTTTAAGATGTATTAGAGGCACAATGTTTAATCTGATAAACAAGTGTGTGTGCTCCCTTTCTCGGAGCTGATTATTGCTTTTCTGAATTTATAGTCCTTCTTAAGTTGCACAAATGCTAATGTCAGACACATTACAGGGCTGCAGTTATCAGTCCTGCTCCCTCGTGTCGGTTTCTTAGCAATAACATTCTTTGTTAACTGGATAATCTGAATTTTACACCATTGGAAGAAGCATACAGGGGAGCGTTTGTGTTAATGGTACATTCCACTTCCTGAGGCCATGTCAGAGGTTATCGTTCAGCAGAGACTTTATACCAGGGACTCCAAGTCGGTGTAAAAGTCTCTGTGTCATTATTCAAAGAGCAGCATAAGAATTAACCCCAATGCCTCGGTCAACATTCACCCCTCAAATAAAATCGCTAGAGAAAAGAACATATATTGCACCGATGATACCACTTCATAAGCATTTCAATGAGCTGAAGACCATGGGAAATTGGAACAGGTGTAGACCATTCTGCCCATCAATCCTTCCCCACCATTCTGTAGGATCTTGGCTGATTCAACATTCCTCACCTACACTTTCCCGATCTTTCCCCATAACCCTTGATTCCCCGACTGATCAAGAATCTATCTATCTCAGTCTTAAATATACACAAGGATCCTTCCCCCATAGCTCTATATGGCAAGGACTCACAACCCTCTGAGAGAAGAAGTGCCTCCTCATCTCAGTCTTAAATCAACAGTGAAGCATTTTGGGGCATCTGACTGTGCAGCTCCCCCTCAGCACTGCAGCAAAGTGCTAGCCTAGATTGTGTGTTTCTATTTCTGGACTGGGACTTGAACACATGAGTCTGAGAAGGCTCCAACTAAACAGGAACTTGCACTTTAATGAAGAGGCTTCAGGCTGTCCCTCACTTGCAGTGTCCAAACACAGTCTAGGATCAGCTGGAGACATGCCCAGTCTGATCCAGAGTTCTTCAGTGATAAGCCAAGCATCTTTCCAATAGTGATCTTGCAGCCTCCAAGACTGTGTCTTGTGGTTCTATTAGTTCAAGGTCCACCTCGGTTTGGTCCAGCATTTGTAGAGATGAGGTTGTATGGACAATCAGTGGAATGCAAAGAGATGAACTGTTATGTTACATTTGTATAAAAGTCTTGTCAGAATACATTTGGAGTATGATGTGGTAAAATGTGGGCTATTGATTCCTTCAGAGATAATAGGAACTGCAGATGCTGGAGAATCTGAGATAACAAGGTGTGGAGCTGGATGAACACAGCAGGCCAAGCTGCATCAGAGGAGCAGGAAGGCTGACGTTTCGGGCCTAGACCCTTCTT
>NW_025974932.1:0-8218 GCF_021869965.1 Rhincodon typus
AAACGTCAGCCGTTCTGCTCCTATGATGCTGCTTGGCCTGCTGTGTTCATCCATCCCTGCACCTTGTTGTCACAGTTTGAGGAAGGGTCGGTTGACCCAAAACATTAACTCTGATTTCTATCCACAGATGCTGCCAGACCTGTTGAGCTTTTCTAGCAATTTCTGTTTTTGATTCTGATTTACAGGATACGCAGTTCTTTCGGTTTTTAAGAAACTATCCATCTCTGTCTTAAAGCTGAAAGACACTCAATGACTTGACCTCCACACCCTTCTGGGGCAACGAGCTCCACAGGTTCACCACCCTCTGGCTAAAGAAATTTCTCCTTATCTCAGTTGAAAGTTCTAAATGTCAAGCATACTCCCAACTGTACTGGCTGTTTTGGCTCTGTTATAGGCTGTTTTATCCAAGAATGAGAGAAGGGGGAAAGGATTGATAGGAACGTGGATGGCGCATCCATTATGCTGGTGCAGGTGGGAAAAGGGCAGTCAGATGTCCAAAGAGAGCAAGAGTAGGTAGCACTGAGGGAATACAGGATTAGTAAAGTGGGGGATTTTGGGTGGATGAGAGTGAGTAAAGGGAGATAGGGCAGGTGGCAGTGAGAATGGTAGAGCATGAGCCTTGATGAGAGGTAGACACAGTAGCAGAGAAAGAGGGAGTGTGAGAATGCAGGATGCACTGCCACCCTGAGTGAACTCAGAAGGCAATTGACTTTCTTGCAGGACTGCAGGATGTTCCTCCAGACCACTGATTCTGCATTAACCTTGTCCAGGCTGGCAGGATCTGGTGCCATGGCCCCCTCAGGCAGAGCTGAGAGAATAGGATGTCCCTCTCCTTCACCACCATTTCTACCAGGACCTCCAGATTCCTACCTGTGAAACAGAGAACCAATTTCCCCTTGTCTGCCATGTCCAAAGCAAATAAATCAAACTTTGCAGGGCAGATTGAGACTGCCAGTGTCTGGCCACGCGTACGACAATGTTTTAACATGGTACAGGTACCAGGGATGTCAGTCTATCCTGAGACACCCGTCCAATAGTGAGCACTTCCTGGTTCTTAAAATGGGAGAACCAGTATTAGACGAGAGACACGCCATAGGGACCTGCGAGGTATATGCTGAGGTAAGTTTGGTACAGTTGCACAAATAAACTCATTAGGCCTCTAGGAGAGAAGTCCTTACGAAATGCAATAAAAATGACATTTAGCCAAACAATCATTCAGCCTCATATCTTTCTAAAGGTGTTGTGCTGCATCATCTGTGGAAATCCTAGGAGACCTTCTTCATGCAGTTTGTGTTCTGTTTAATGTTCAATAAATTGAACTGATTTTCTCCATTTAGAAACTCTGCCTTTGTATTAAATTTTTAGTTATATTGCTGAATGTATTCCAGAAAGTCTCATTATGTAAATATTGCATACAGTACTTATATGGGTCTCTGACTGTTGTCCTATTTCTCTCTTACTGTTAACCCAAGTATGTGCCACAATTTTGTCATCTCAATTGTGCACCCTTGGGGATACATGTCATTCTTACTATGCAACATGAAAACTGTGTGTGAGCTGTGGAAGAGGGTATCCTTCATTTGAATTGTTCTTCCTTCGGTGGAAATCAGGACAAAAAGTGATTGTTCATATGCAGATAAATACACATATTTTCAAATTGTGTTTTTAATATAGTCTGACACAGTGAAGCTGAATACTATTGCATGCAGAATCGATTTGAAAAGAAAGCTAATAAATAAAGAAAACCTTAAAACGGACTAATTTGCAAATGTTTATATCCCACCCAATTTAATTGAATTGTAACAAAAATAGAATATAATCAACACTTTTAAACTGAGCTAATATTTTCTTCCAGTTAGTAAAATTTCACAGTTAAGTGATAATTAATACTAATATTTTAAACATGAACGTGCATAAACCTATAGGTCCAGTTCAATCACGGTGGAGGGAGGCAGCACATAAATTTGTTGCTATCATCTAATTAACATGATTGTAGCATTCAGACAAGGGTTGGCATGCTGCTTGCTACAGTTTGCAGTCAGCATTTGGCACAGCCAGACTTCTACTCTTAAACTGATGCTCTCAAAAAGAGTCTGCAGTAAATTTCAGGACGCTGCTCCTAATTATCACTGCTGCAATTGTTATGATAATTGCAAATACAGACTCTTGGTTTGCACTGCCTGCCATCTGGTTTTAATACCTGAGACCTTGATGGATTAAAGTGATTCTTAAAGTCGGCAAATAATGAGAAAATTTGATTGCCGTAACTGCCTGGCCACAGATTGCATTTGGTAAACAGACCATGAAATCTGAACGTTGCCAACTTCTTGACTGACTCGCAAGGGCAACCATGACTGATTAGTGACTAGACCTCTGACTGATGTCTGTATAGCTTTCCAACTGACTTACTAGTCATCCGCTGACTGGTTGCACCGCACATGCAGGACTGATCATGGCCAACTCCCCACACTGTACTGGAAAATTGCCCATGTATGACCTGTGCAAAAGAAGCAAGACAAATCCAACCCGACCAATGACCACCCTATCATCCTACTCTCCATCATAAAGTATGGAGGATCGGGGGGTTCTTGTGGCACAGTAGTTGTATCACTATCTTGGAGCCAGGAGGCCCGTGTTCAAGTCCTACCTGTTCTGGAAGTGTGTAATGAGCAAGTTGATGAGAAGTTAGGCTAAAAAAAAAGGGAGGTGTCATCAATGGTTATGTAAGCAATAGCCTGCTCACTGACTCTCAGTTTGGGTTCTACCAGGAACACTCAGGTCCTGATCACATTTACAGCCTTCATCCAAACATGAATAAAATATGTGATTTCCAGGGGTGAGGTAACAGAGACTGAATTTGACATGCATTTGGCCATGTATGATATCAAGGACACCTAGCAAAACTAGAGTCAATGGGAGTCAGGGGAAATATCTCCACTGATTGGAGTTATACTTGGCTCATACGAACAGAGTAGTTGCTGACCATCAGTCATCTTAGCTCCAGGACATCCCTGCAGCAATTCCTCAGGGTGGTGTCCGAGGCCCAAGCATCTTCAACTATTTCATCAATGGCCATCCCTCCATTAGAAGGAGGATGTTCATTCAGGAGTGCAAAATGCTCAGCACCACTTGTGACCCGTCAGATACTGAAGAACTCCAAGTCCCAATGCAGCCAACCCTGGACAATATCCAGCTTGAGCTGACAAGTGACAAGTAACATTTGTGTCACACAGTGCCATGCAATCCACAATCATTTCCAACAGGAGAGAATCTAACTGTCACCTCTTAAAACTCAATGGCATTACCCGTATCAAAATTTGAGTGTTTACCATTGACCAGATACTGAACTTGACTAGCCAGATAAATACGCTCGCTTTAAGAGCAGGTCAGAGGCTAGTAATCCAACAGTAGGTAACTCACCCTCTTATTTCTCAAGGCCTGTCCACTAACTGCAAGATACAAGTCAGAAGTGTAATGGAATGCTCCCCAATTGCTTGGATGTGTGCAATTCTAATAACACCCAAGAAATTTGACACCATCCAGGACAAAGCAGCCCATTTGATTAAGATCACACCCATAAATATTCACTTCCCCATCTGCTGATGCTCAGACAGCAGTATTGTCTATAAGAGATAGTAGGAACTGCAGATGCTGGAGAATCTGAGATAACAAGGTATAGAGCTGGATGAACACAGCAGGCCAAGCAGCATCAGAGGAGCAGGAAGGCTGACGTTTTGGGCCTAGACCCTTCTTCAGAAATGGAGGAGGGGAAGGGTGTTCTGAAATAAATAGGGAGAGGGGGGAGGCGGATAGAAGATGGATAGAGGAGAAGATAGGTGGAGAGGAGACAGACTGGTCAAAGAGGCGGGGATGGAGCCAGTAAAGGTGAGTGTAGTTGGGGAGGTATGGAGGAGATAGGTCAGTCCAGGGAGGACGGACAGGTCAAAGGGGCGGGATGAGGTTAGTAGGTAGGAGATGGGGGTGGGGCTTGAGGTGGGAGGAGGGGATAGGTGGGAGGAAAAACAGGTTAGGGAGGCGGGGACAAGCTGGGCTGGTTTTGGCATGCAGTAGGGGGAGGGGAGATTTTGAAGCTTGTGAACTCCACATTGATACCATTGGGCTGCAGGGTTCCCAAGCGGAATATGAGTTGCTGTTCCTGCAACCTTCAGGTGGCATCGTTGTGGCACTGCAGGAGGCCCAGGATGGACATGTCGTCTGTGGAATGGGAGGGGGAGTTGAAATGGTTCGCGACAGGGAGGTGCAGTTGTTTAGTGCGAACCGAGCGTAGGTGTTCTGCAAAGCGGTCCCCAAGCCTTCTCTTGGTTTCCCCGATGTAAAAGGGGCCACAACGGGAACAGCGGATGCAGTGTACCACATTAGCAGATGTGCAGGTGAACATCTGCTTGATGTGGAAAGTCTTCTTGGGGCCTGGGATGGGGGTGAGGGGGGAGGTGCAAGGGCAGGTGTAGCACTTCCTGCGGTTGCAGGGAAAAGTGCCGGGTGTGGTGGGGCTGGAGGGGAGTGTGGAGCAGACAAGGGAGTCACGGAGAGAGTGGTCCCTCTGGAAAGCAGATAAGGGTGGGGAGGGAAAAATGTCTTTGGGGGTGGGGTCGGATTGCAGATGGCGGAAGTGTCGGACGATGATGCGTTGGATCCGGAGGTTGGTGGGGTGCATGAGGACGAGGGGCATTCTGTTTTGGTTGTTATTGCGGGGAGGGGGTGTGAGGGATGTGTGCGGGAAATGCGGGAGACACGGTCAAGGGTGTTCTCGACCACTGAGGGGGGGAAGACTTCACAAGCTTCAAAATCTCCCCTCCCCCTACCGCATCTCAAAACCAGCCCAGCTCGTCCCCGCCTCCCTAACCTGTCCTTCCTCCCACCTATCCCCTCCTCCCACTTCAAGCCCCACCCCCATCTCCTACCTACTAACCTCATCCCGCCCCCTTGACCTGTCTGTCCTCCCTGGACTGACCTATCTCCTCCATACCTCCCCACCTACACTCACCATTACTGGCTCCTTCCCCGCCTCTTTGACCGACTGTCTCCTCTCCACCAATCTTCTCCTCGATCCATCTTCTATCCACCTCCCCCTCTCTCCCTATTTATTTCAGAACACCCTTCCCCTCCCCCATTTCTGAAGAAGGGTCTGGGCCCAAAACGTCAGCCTTCCTGCTCCTCTGATGCTGCTTGGCCTGCTGTGTTCATTCAGCTCTACACCTAGTACTGTCTATAAGATGGACTGTCAAAATTTATCAAGGGTCCTTAGACAGCACCTTCCAAATCCATGACCACTACCATCTAAAAGGGTAAAGGCAACAGATACATGGAACATCACCACCTGCAAGCCACCCTCTAAGTACCTCCCCATCCTGACATGGAAGCATATCGCTACTCCTCGAGTGTTACAATCCTGGAACTCATTCCCTAACAGGATCATGAACGTACTTATAACAAATGGACTGCAGCAGTTCAAGCACACAGCTTACCACCACCTTTTAAGGGGCAAGTAGTGATGGTTACTACATACTGACCCAATCAATGACACACATATCCCCCGAATTTAATTGAAACTTCTCACCATAGCCCATGTCATTCAGGCACTGGGAGAATCTCCATATTGTCTCTTAGTTTTGATTTCTAACATTTGTTTACTAATTAACTTAAGGGATGCTCTCCCCTCATGATATCTGTTCAAAAAAGATTGAATCCTGTTGAGTCACTGGGGAATCCTAAAGCCAAACAGTAATAAGATTTTTTTTTCACCAATTATTAGGAAATTCTTAAAAATAAGCTGTAATCATGGGCTTTAAATTTTGACGCTCTCTTTCCAATGCACCTTGAGATTGTGGAAAACGAGTTAAGGATGTGAATTATTCTATTGCCAAACTATTCATTTGCTCTTTAAATAATTGAGACATAAAATGTGATCCTTGGCCTGATTTCTTTTTTCTTTGGATAATCCATATCTTGAAACGAAAGGATCATCTAACTTCTCCACTACTATTGTGATGTAGTTTTCCCCAAAGGCATTATTTAAGGAAACTTTCTAGTAACATCCATATTTATTGAAAACTTTTTATTTCTGTATGTTTTTTTAAAATATTTATTTCATGTTTTTCATAGAGATTTAAACATCAGCAAACCTCTCCCTCAACACCAGGCTCAATACTGATGGAGGTGACTTGAGTCACAACTTCAAATTGACCGTGTCAATCAATTTTGGATCCTCATTTGGAAGCAATCCCAGGTTTTAGAACCTCCACCACAAGGAGTCTTTCTTGTTGTGTTACACAGAGCCTTGATGGGCATATAGATAGGTCCCTTAAACTTCAGGTCCTTCTCTTTGGCACCATGTATTATATCAGCACAAACTTTCTCAGCGAGTTTAGATTTCGGCTGGTCAAATTAATTCTGAAGTGGTGAATTGCAGCTTACTGTTCCATAGGTGCTTTGCTGAGTTCTTTAAATGTCATGTTATGTTCCTGGCCAACTTATCCATCGACATGGAACTTTGAAAGTGAGCCAACAGTGGTGAGTCAGGAGATCACAGACTAGAACCAACTCAGATTGTAGTCACAGCTGAAGAGCTCCACTTTCGACTTCAGGTAGGGATTCTATACAATCTATTAGAATCCCATCAAATAATTCATTGAAAACTAGAATTGGAGTTAAAAGCATAAGTTTAAGTGATGATTTCCCTACTATCTGAGTTGTATGGTGTGTCTCTCAAAATTTGACTGTATCTTTACATCATCCTAGCCAATGATTTTTTTTAATATGTTTTAGCCAAAGTATTCTTAATGCTTTGGTGACCTGCCTTTTAAATTTCATGAGCCACTCATAAAACACTATTAAAATACTCAAATAGAACAATCACCTGATGCCCTGTCTTTATTAAATGGTATTTGACCGGGTCTCCATTGCATCATTAACATTTTGTCTTTTAGATAATAGCCTTCATGATTTTTTTCTTATTCAGTTTTACTGAGTTTGTTGTTTGATGCAGGATTCAGGATTGAAGTGTTCCATTTCTGTTGAAGAATGTTAGCTAAACACGTCAACATCATTCTCCTATCCTTCACCTTTTTTTACATACATATTCGAAGATAGTGTTAGGTAAGTGAATTTCCATGGCATTTTAAAATAGATAGTTCCTTTTCCTGTCTAAATTCTATGAATTTGAGATCTAGTTACAATTGGGTGGGCGAACAATCCAGATTTTCCTTCTACAACATCTCAATTTCCTTTACTTGTATTGGTTTTCTCACCACCTTCAACAGAACCAATGTTTTGGAATCATCCAGGTCATTCCACAAAATAAAATCAATTTCTCCAATAGGAAATTGCTGCACCAATCCAATCATAATGTCTCCACTTTCTAAGTCAGTCTTTAACTCAGCTCTATATAATCAGATAAAATTAAAATATTGCAAATGTTGGAAATGTTCTGTTGAAAAGTCATATTGGACTCAGAATAACAATTCTGTTTGTCTCCACCAATGCTGCCAGACTTGCTGAATTTCTTCAGCATTTTCTGTTATTACCATTATTATTTTTTTCTTTGTCATTAGCCCCTCTGGAAAATAAATTGTGTTATCTGTCAGTAGCAGTGACTAACTTGTTCCTGTATCTGTCAATATCTTTATTGGTTTATCCCCTTGATTAGAAGAATAAGAATGTACCTGTCACTTTGAAATAAAATATTGAAATTTCCGGTGGTCTGAATCTCTTCATCAGCAGTCAAGGATGATTTTCTGAGCCATCTCTCCCTTTCTAGTACGTTTCAAGCAAACACATTCACTTGTACCAATATGACAGTTTTAATGCCCATTTCTTCTTCTGATGTGCCCTCTCCTAAGGATTTCAGCTCTAATAATAACCTCAAATTTGTAGCATTTGTGACCTTCATTTGACAAAGATTATTTCTGTATTAAGAGAAAGCTGTCACTTTGGACAATAAGAAATGACTTAAGTTTTAACGTTTGTTGCTTAGAATGGTTTAAAATAATGATACCCTCATCCGCTTAGCCGAACTCGTCCTCACACTCAACAACTTCTCTTTCAATTCCTCCCACTTCCTACAGACAAAGCGGGTGGCCATGGATACCCGCATAGGCCCAAGCTACGCCTGCTTCTTTGTAGGTTACGTGGAACAATCCCTCTTCCGTACCTACACCGGCCCTAAACCCCACCTCTTCCTCCGTTACATTGATGACTG
>NW_025974933.1:0-8217 GCF_021869965.1 Rhincodon typus
ATCTCTGTAATTTCGTCCCTTCATGGCTCAGAATTCTCTTCTTTCTTCAGGATGCTTCTATTATCCTAACTTGTTAACCAAAATTTGTATCAAATATCTCTTGATGTTTTTCGTTATCAAATTTCTTGTTATTGCTGCTCTTAAACATCCCAAAGATATGAAGTGCAGAGACTGAAAGAGAATTGTAGAACTTTACTGTCACAGTTAGAATCTAGAAATTAACAATAAAATACAACCTTCTGGGAGCTATATGGACACCGAATTAGATGTATAAATGAATCATTCGTGCCTTCATCCTACTCTGCCATTCTATAAGATCATAGCTGATCAGTTTCTGTTTCAAATTCCTCATGTCTGTCTGTTTCGAATAACCTTCCATTCACTTGTCTCACAAGAACATATCTGCCTCTGCCTTTAAAAAAAAATAATTCGACGCCTTAACGTATTTCCAGGCCAGGTTTCGAAATTTGCATAACCATCTGGGAGAAAACAAGAACACCTCTCCCCTGTCCTTCATGACAGACTTTGAATTTTAATAACGTACTCCCTCGTCCTTTATTTACGCACAAGAGAAATTATCTTTCACACATCAAAATTATCAAAAAAAAAGACATTCAGGATCATTTACATTTAAATCATATCCACCTTGCTCCGCTGAACGCGAGACATCAATACATTCCACCAATAAATAAGAAACACATTCATCCAAACTGTGTAAAAACTATGAACGGAAAAGAAAATGCAACACAGATTAAATGTCTTATGTATCTATTCCAATCTTTCAGCCGGTTTTCCTGCAATTCATTCCTCAGGCAATATGAACAAGGGGAGCTGCTCAGTGGAGATCAACTATAATGCAACTGACACAGCGTACATCCCTATAATGGCTGAATACGTCTTCCATATTTCATGCGAACCATTGGACTGTAATAATTGCTTCGTCAGTAGTATCGAGGACCGTCACAACCTTGGACACCTTGTGAAATAACGTGACATAGGCTGGTTTCCTGTCAGCAAGTCAACCTTTATTTGCTACTGATCCAGCTCACTCGCAGTGAAGAGGATTTCTGATACTCTTGTATCTGCTAATCACGGTTCCCTGATTAGACCAGGTTAACAGCCCCAATCGGAGAACTCATATTCTGTGGGGTCACCTGCCTGGCTTTTTTACAGTCACTGCACCTCAATTTAATCTTACCCCTCTTTCCTTTGTTTCAGGGGACAGAACCTCAGCCTAGACAGCCCTTCCTCCGAGCTGTAACTTTCCAGTCCAGCCAAATGCCCCCTCAACAATGGAATTACATATTTTCTTTTAATCAGTCTTTTTGAACATGAGGTGACACATCTCGATGGCAGATGGGGCTTGAGCACAATGTGTGGCAAGGCGGCATCACTGGTTGAACCAGTATTTATTGTCCACACCTGGTTTCCATTGAGGTTGTGATAAGCTGCCTTCCTGAACTACTGTAGTCCCTGTTCTGTAGGTAGACCCACAATGTCCTGAGGAAGAAAATTCCAGGATTTTGAACTCTTTGGAAGTGTTGCTGAGATTGAATACACCTAAACACTTTCTGTAATGGAGTGACTAGTCTGAACACAGGATTTGAGTTGTGGCCTAATGAATGACATACATACTTCAGCTGGTTTTTTTTTTAATCTATCTCACATCAATGGATGGCTTGTTGGGGGAACAGTGATTGTCAGTGTCTCAATGAATCTATGGAAGATCGAAAACAAAGGAACCACTCTCTACAGCTCAGTTTTTAAAACCTTAGAATGGAATGAAACTCTTGACTCAAGGGGTTTTATTGTCATTTTGTCACCTTGATTTCTACGCTGTCTTTGCTCATACTGATTTCTTTAACTTCTTCGTTTTGTCAGAAGATTGACAGATCATTATGTACAGAGATGTTTTTGTTTTCTACCATGAGGAATTTATTGAGAAACCTGGGGAGTTGACGAGTTGCTATCTGAACAGAAACTGAGACAATCCTCACTCAGGAGGCAGAAAGCTCATGTCGTGCATTTCTGTATGGACTAATGGACAGGGAATTTAAAAAGTCTTCTTGTTGGGGAGGGAAGGGGATGATTTACACATTGCAAACTCAAACTAAGGGAAATAATTGTCTGCTCTAACGATCTGGCTGTTACTGACTCTCATGACCTTTGTGATATCCTTTTCTGGGGAGATAAACAATTTGAAGACTGAGAGATTTTTCTCCAGTTTTTCTGATTTCCCTCAAGAATATGGATATAGCCAGAGAATTTAAACTTGAAGACAATGAAATTGTTTCAGAGTTTAGAATTATTGAGCTTTTGTTTTCAATTTGAAGCTTCAGTTCTACTCTCCTCCTCCATCTTTCTGGAGCTGTTGAAGCTCCCTTACTTTGAATTCAAATCCATATCGATCCATTGCGTTGTCACACCTCTGTCCTCCCTGATCAGCTCTCTGCCTCTAATCATGTTTGTATTTTAACGGTGTTTCATATTTTGTCGTTGTTTTTGCAGATTGTATCTAAAAGAAGTTTCTACTGCCCAGCAGGGTGCTACTAGTTTCCCAGATTTCCATTCCCATCATCTGAAACTGCTTTCCCTCCACGAAAGCGCATTTCTGCCTCTGAGCGTATGTAGATAGTGACATTCTGCACCATTTTTATTGCTTGCAATTTATTCAGCTCATCCTGAAATATCACTCTTTTTCACCCTCAGGTTGTTTCCTCACATGCTAATCATTTCCAATTTTTTCTCTTGTTGCATCAGATTTTCAGCACCTGCAGAATTTACAACAAATTCTTGAAACACAGATGGACCTATTACCAGAAAGAATACAAGCAGCAGTATTTTGGAACACCTCGAAATGACTGACAGGATGAATATGTGAGGCCAGTTGGGAGGATTTTCTGAATTTCATTCACAGGATGAGCGTGTCGCTGGCTAGACCAGCATTTATAACCCGTTACTAATTGTCCAGAGGGCAGTTTAAGAGAGAACCCCATTGTTGTGGGTCTGGGGTCACAAGTAGACCGGACCAGGTGAGGATGTTGGTTTCCTTGTTGAAAGGACTTTCCTGAACCAGATTGGTTTTTCTGACAATTGACAGTGGATTCATGATCATCGTTACTTAATTCTAGATATTTTTTTTGGTTAAATTCAAATTCCCCCATCTACTGTAGTGGGAATCTAACCTGGGTCCCTGGGACATTACCAGGTTACCATCACTACATGATCATCCAGCGAGAATGCAACAAGGCCATTGTCTCCCTTTATTGGTGCAGGAAGATGGTTAAGTCTAGAGATAATAAGAGAATGGATAGAAATCAAAACCAGATGAGCTGAGATTAAGAGGGACTTGAATGGCATCTCTGTGGAAGTAGGTAATCTCGGTAATGTTTTGACTATATTGTTTAATTTAGTTCGGCCATGACACTATTGGTCTAATCAGACTGTTTCAGAATTAGATAGTTGCAGGAGAGAGAGTCGATGTTGTGGACTATGAAGTTGAATTTGTAGCTGAGACTGAAGCAGCTGCTTTCATCTTTCCAGTGTTTTAATGGAGGATATTTCTGCCTATCCAGTTCTGGATGGCAGACAAGTCAGGATGGTGTGAGATTTGGATGGAGTTTGGAGGTGATGGTGTCCACATACATCTGTTACCCTGGCCCTTCTAAATGGTGAAGTATGAGAGTTTGGGAGATTCTTTTCAGGTGCTGGTCAAGCGATCAGAACGTACAATTTGTCTTGTTTCCTTTTGCTTCTCTCACTTCTCTCTTGTCCATGTGCAGGTGGTGGCCGATTCCCTTCCTCATGGACATTCGTGAGCCAGTTGTGTTTTTATAACATTCTGGCAGGTTTCATGATGAATTTCTCTCAGTCACAAATTAACATATTCATTCAGATCGCTGTCAGAACATGCCTCTGTGTCGTTGTTGGTGTTCTGTCACTGTTTTTTATGTCCTGTTTCAAGTCAATTTCAGAGGGTGCCAAAGGAGGAGAGATTACAATCAGGGATCACAGATCTGGTAGCATCTCAGTGTCTGATGGAGGTTTCCGATTTATCACAACCAGAATGTCATTGGGTTTTGAAGATGTAAGGAACAAGGACAATTCACAGAGAAGGGAAGCCCTACACATTGTCTGTACGTGGACAAAGCTTCAACCGTTCACCTGACCTGTCGACACACAAGTACAGTCACATTGGGGAGAGACCATGGAAATGTGGGGACTGTGACAAAATATACAAATCCCTGCCTGACTGGATATACATTGACACAGTCACACCTGGGAGAGGCTATTCACTTGCTCAGAGTGTGGGAAAGATGCATTTAGTCATCCCAACTCTCAAGCCAACAGCAAGTTCACACTGCCGAAACACCTTTTAAATGCACACACCGTGCAAAGTGCTACAAATGTTCTGACGAACTGCTGTCCCATCAACGTGTTTACACTGAGGAGAGACCGTCACGTACTCTCACTGTGGGAAGTGATTCAAGACATCATCTGAAGTCACTGTGCACCAGAGAATTCACACTGAGGAAGAGGCTGTTCACTGCAGTGTGTGTGAGAAGTGATTTGTTCTGTCATCACACCTCACAAGACACGAGCGAGCTCACTCTGAGGAGAGACCTTTTAATTGTCCAATTTGCAGGAAGTGCTTTAAGAGTTCTCTGGAAGTGATGACTCATCACGTGTTCACACTGAGGAGAGACCGTTCAGGTGCTCTTACTGTGGGTTTCAGTCCAAGCATTCATCTCATCTCATTGTACACCAGCGAATTCACACTGTGGAGCGGCAGTTCGCCAACACTGAGTGTGGAAAAGGATTCACTTGGAAAGCCCACCTGCTGACTCACCAGCGAGTTTACACGTAACGAACGAAGTTGGACTTTGCTGTTAGTTGCGTCTCGGACTGAGCCATGTTCATTGGCTTATAAACTCCAGCTCAGTTTTAGCTGTTACTGTACTGGATAAAAAACTGAAATAAACCAGCTTTGTAAGTAAAAACAGTGTGGGAAATTATTTTAGGATCTCTCACACATTTGTTCTGAGTGAGCTAGTTTTGAATGGCTGATGCACTCCTCATCTCTTCCATCCTCATTAACAACACCGAGTGTGAGGAGATCATGGAGCTACTTTCTCACTGAGATTGAGAATATCTGATTGCCTGTTTCTGCTTTTTCCCTTCCTCCCATTACCTCACTGGGTAAAACTGCCTCTACACTTCCTCCCTGTCTGAACCCTGAACTCTCATCTTTCTCCAACTTCTCTCTGTGAGACTCACCATGTAGTCCCTTAACTCTATTCCCACTAAACTGATGACTATTGAAGTTCTCCCTGCTCAATGTTCTTGTTAAAGATTGTCTGTAATTCTCTCTCCCTCGCCTTGAAATCCACATCATCACCCATACTGAAAAAATCCCTTCACCATAATGTCTGAGCAAATTAGCACACTATCTTCCACCTCCTTTCCTTGAACCTGGTGTCCCCCGAGGATCATAGAATCCTTACAGAGCAGAAAGAAGCCATTCATCCCATTGAGTCTGCACCAACCAAAAGAACACCCCATCCAAACTCATTCCATCACTGTTACACCACGTGGGGTTTTACAGGGCCAACCCAACTAACTTTCACAGAATAGGGCATTTTTTAGCATGGTTAATTCAACTAACCTGCAGATTTTTAGATTATGTGGAAACCCACACAGCTACGGGGAGACATACAAACGTCACAGAGACTTTCGCTCAAGTTTGGAATCGAGCCCGGCTCCCTGGCACTGTGAGGCAGCTGTGCTAACCAATGAACCACCCTGGATCTATCCTTTAGTCCTCATATTTCAGGTTACAACTAGGTAACATCATCTGGAAGTACTGTTAGTTTTCACATATACACTGACAACACCAGGCTCCACCTCACCACCATCAATCTCCCTTCCTCCGTTGTCACTAAACAATCTGACTGATTATCCCACATCCAATATGATAGGAGAGCAAACAACCTCCAATTAAGCACTGCTGAGATCAAAGCCACTGTCTTGAATTGTCATTACAGAAATATGATACTGAATTGACTCACCCTCTCCTTTGCAACTATGAGACTGAAGCACGCAGTTAACAAACTATGGCAAATACTTAAACACAAGATGAGCTTATGATCGTATATAATACTAATAATAGTGCCAGATATTTCAATTCTATAATGTTATCCATTGCCACCTGACCACAGCTCATCTGCTGGTGAAACCCTCATCCAAGCCTGTGTTACCTTAAGACTTGACCATTGCATTGCATTCCTGACTAGCCTCTCACCTGGCTGCATGGGATCATTCAAAACTCTGCTTACAATGTATTTTCCCATACCCAGCCCTGCTCACCCATCACCCCTGTGAGTTGATGTTTCTGAAATTTATCTCAGGACACTTTCCAAACTGAAGGTGTGATGTAAAAAAAAAAAAGGTCTTTTTAGAACAGATTGTAACAGACTTTAAGAGCTGGTATTAAAATAAATACCTGGGTAAATGGAGTTTGGTCATATGACCCTGAATGACAGAAGAAATCTGAGGGACAGAATGGACTCCTCCTGTTCCCATATTTCAAATAAACTTTGGGTCCAAACACACGTGTTGAACAGAAAGGCATGGAAGAAATGGGAACAAGAAAGAGCAACAGAACATCAGATCTTGACTAAAGTTTGAGAGCGGGAGAAATCTATGGAGTACGTACAAAATAACTAGAGTAATCTATTCAATGCCTTTGAGATAGCTCAGCATTTCAGTTTGACATATACTAAAGTTCAAATAGATTCCTATCACGATTTATTTGATCTCTATCCAGCATATTAATCAGCATCTCAGTTGTAAGAAATATTAACAGCAGCCAAGACAGAACCCTTATGTCAGCATGTTCTTTCGAGTGTGGTCAACAGCAGGATCAAACTCCTGAAATTAGTTGTGAACTCTCTGGTGTCTCAGCAAATTGGATGGCTGTGCAAATTTCTTCCGATGTCGAGAGCAAGCAAGGAGCCTCTTCCCAGTGTGCAGCTGCTGCTGTGTCAACAGATGGGTTGACTCAGTTACTGTCTTCCCACACACAAAGCAGATAAACAGCCATTCCCCAGAGTGAACTCACTGGTGCAGCTGCAGACACTTGTCGCTTTTAAAGCTCTTTTGCCAGTCAGAACATTTGAAAGGTCGCTGATCAGTGTTAACATGTTGATGTTCAGTGAACCGGGTTTGCTAAGTGAAACCCTTCCCACATGTGGAGCAATTGAACTGTGTCTCCCCAGTGTGAACTCGTTGGTGTAACAGAAGCTATAGTTAATCAGTCAATCCCTTCCCATCACGTTGCAAGTGAAAGTCTTTCCCCAGTGTGAACTCACTTGTGTCTCAGACGGTTTTAAGAATGGGTGAATCTTTTTCAACACACGGAAGAGGTGAATGGCGCCTCCTCAGTGTAAAGTCATGGAGTTTCAACAGATACTGTTTATTTGTAAAACTTTTCTCACAGATACATACATTTAAATGATCTCTTGTTAATGTGAACTTGCCTGTTTTAGACACACTGAAAAGCCTCAGCATGGTTTATTGAAAAGCTGATTAAAGTGACTTTTATCCAGAGTACAACACAAAAACCTGAAATGGAATGTACTGACATCAGCAGACAAAGATATCAATGAACACAGTGCAGATGTAATTAACAGCAAAATCTAATCCTAATCTCACTGCTGAACTCACTGGTGGCTCAGCAGATGAAAAGTCTGAGTGTACACTTTACCATATTCTGAGTAGTTGAACAGGCATCTACAGGGCCTGAATGAGCTTGTGTACAATGATATGAGACGATCAGCTGAACCCAGTCCCACAGTGAGAGCAGTTGCATGGTCTCTGGGCAACGCGAACACACTGATAGAACATCAGTGCCTCAGACCGTTCATTGCAATTTCTGAAGTTTTGTACTTAAAATGTCTGCTCTCTCCCCATGTGAACTTGCTGGTATCTCAGTAGGATGGATGACTCAGTGAATCCCTTCCCAAACTTGGAGCAGCTGAATGGTCTTTCCCCAGTGTGAACTCGCCTGGTTGTTAGTAGTTTGAATGACTGGGTGAATCTCATGCCACACTGTGTGCAGGAGAATGGCCTCTCCCCAGTGCGGCTTCGCTGGCGGGCAGAGAGCTTGGATGACGACCTGAAGCTACTGTCACATTTTCAGCAGCTGAGAGGTGTCTC
>NW_025974934.1:0-8216 GCF_021869965.1 Rhincodon typus
AGATGTTTATTCCCAAGTGTACTTTTAGATAAAAATACAATGAAACATTTTATCGGTTGCCTTACCACAGCGCCCATATTAATGATAGAAGACATACATAATAATTTTAAAAATGTAAAATCAAGACAAAGTTTATCACAGTTCAGTTAACAGTTCCTGGAATTGGGGAAAGCTGTTTAAGCAATGATGGAATTCCCCGAAGACACAGCCAGGGTGAAACCGCCATGCCGGGCCACTGGAATACCTGGAAGCTGACACTGAAGGATAACTCCACAAGACCACCACACCAGGCCGAGACCATCACACGGGGCCGGGCCGAGACCGTCACACAGGGCTGGGACCGTCACACCGGGCTGAGACCGCCACACCGGGCCGAGACCGTCACACAGGGCCGAGACCGTCTTACTGGCCGAGACCGTCACACAGGGCCGAGACCGCAACACCAGGCCGAGACCATCACACCGAGCCAAGATCGCCAAACCGAGCTGAGATCGCCACACAGGGCCTTAATAAGCTAAGCAGAGACAATCATGGGAATTCCTAGAAGCCTTGGTACTCCATGAAGAAAGCCATCAATAAACACATAGAACTCGAACCCATATACACTCCACTACGAAGGAAAACCGGAAGTGAGGCAATCCAGCTCAACGGATTCCAGAGTTTAAAAACCAGGCGGGAAAACACACCGACGCTTCATCAGAGGCTGCACTGAGGATGTTATCCAGCGTGGTAACGAAACGTCTGCGGAATAACAAACCAGCTCGGCGAGCCAACCAATCTCAACACCCACAACCCGAACTACAGATCTACTCGAAAACCTTAGAGAACTCTAAACCCCCCAAATATAGCCCCTAGAATTAATCCTAAAGCCCCCACATACAGCCTTAACCCTGTCCTGGGTAATTTGGAAGACCAGCTGACAAACTAAGGGCACAATGAGCTACCTTTAAAGGCGAGATGAGCTGGGTACAGCAGAGTGCCATTCGAATGGCAGGGAACGGTTGGAAACTGAAGCAAGAACTCCCTGTAAGATTAAAGGGGTGCGGTGTAAGATGAATTAGAAAAGGTTGGTGTCAGGTTGAAACATAAATGAGCTTGTCATTTATATAAATGATTTGGATGAGAATATAGGAGGCATGGTTTGTAAGTTAGCAGACGACATCAAAATTGGTGGCATAGTAGACAGTGAAGAAGGTTTTACAAGATTACAGAGGGATATTGATCAAATGGGTCAATGGGCTGAAAAATAGCAGATGGAGTTCAACTTGGTTTATTGCGAGGCAGAACAAACAGGAGTAGGACTTGTACAGTTAATGGTAGGGTCTGGGTAGTGTTGGAGAACAGAAAGACCTAAGGTGTGCAGGTACATAGTTCTTTGAAGTTTGCATCATATGTAGACAGGGTGGTTAAGAAGGAGTTTGGCACGCTTCCTTTCATTGCTCAACCCTTTGAGTAAAGGAGTTGGGGACATCATGTTGAGGTTATACAGGACATTGGTGAGGCCTCTTCTGGAACACTGTGTCCAGTTCTGGTTGCCTAGTTATAGGAAGGATATTATAAAGGTGGAGAGGGTTCAGAAGAAATTTACCAGGATGTTGCTGGGTGGGAAGGTTTGAGTTATAAAAAAAAGGCTGTTGGATAGGCTGGAACTTTTTTCACTGTAGGAGGTTGCGAGGTGACCTTATTGATGTTTATAAAATCATGATGGGTATAGATAGGGTTAGTGGTAAATGTCTTTCCCTAGGATGGGGGATTTCAACACTAGGGGTCATATTTTTAAGGTGAGAGGAGAGAGATTTAAAAAAGACATGATGGGCAAATTATTTAAACAGAGGGTGGTTCGTGTGTGGAATGAGCTTCCTGAGAAAGTGGTGGATGCAGGCACAGTTACAATGTTTAAAAAATGCTTAGATAAGGACATGAATAGGAAAGGTTTGGACGCTTAGATAAGGACATGAATAGGAAAGGTTTGGAGGGATATGGGCCAGGAGCAGGCAGGTGGGATTAGTTTAGTTTAGGATTATGGTCAGCATGGCCTGGTTGGACTAAAGGGTCTATTTCCACGCTGTATGACTCAATGAGAACCAGGCTGAATATAGACAAAAAAGATGAAGAACAAAACATAGAACAGTACAGCACAGTAGTCCGTTTGGCCCACGATGTTATGCCGACCTATTATCCTACTAAGGTCAATCTACCCTGCATACCCTACATTTTACTATCCTCCATGTGCCGATCCAAGAGTTGCTTAAAAAGTCTCTAAATTATCTGAGTCCACTACCACTGCCGGCATCACATTCCAAAAGGCAATAAAGGGGAATCCAAAATTCTTCTATAGGAATGTGAATAATCAAGGGCAGCGAAAGGGAGAATGTAGCTCATTAAAGATGAAAGAGGATCTCTACATAGAGGCTGAAGCACGAAATGAGTGTTTACAAAGAACAACTACCATAAAGTCATAGTGAAAGAAGAAATATTTGAGAGACCAGATTGACTTGTTAGAGACTTAACACTTGCTAAAGAGGAGGTCTTGAAACGTATGGCTGTGATTAAAGTTTATAAGTCACCAGAACTTGCTGAGATGTATCCAGAATACTGAAGAAAATAAGGGTGGAAATTGTGGAGATACTGGTCATCATTTTCCAATCTTCCTTCCATAGGGAGGTGATGCCAGAGAGCTGGAGAATTGTAAACGTGAACCCCTTGTTCAAAAACAGGTGCCCCCTAAAACTGTAATCAGTTTGATCTCGGTGATGGGAAACCTGTTAAAAACAATAATCAGGGCCAAAGTTAACAGTCACTTGGACAAGTGTGGATCAGTTAATGAAATCCAACATTGCTTTACTAAAGGCCAATTGTTTTTAGATTTTTTTTGACAGTATGATAGAATTGCTTGATAAGGTTAATGCAGTGGATATAATTTCTGTGGTCTTCCAAAAGACACTTGATAAATTGCTGTCTAATAATCTCGTCAGTAACGTTGAGGCCATGTAGTACAAGGGACAATGGCAGCACAGATACAAAGGTGGCTGAGTGACAAGAAGCAGAGTATAATGTTTCAAATAGTGGTTTCTCAGACTGGAGGAAGGCTTCTACTGGGATTCCCTGGGACCAGTACTAAAACCACTTCTTCTCCTGATGTGTATTAACCTGTTAGACTTTTGTCTGCAGGAAAAATGTCAAAATTTGCAGATGACAGAAAGCAAAGGAATGATGATAAAGCTGTGAAAAATACTGATTCAGCTTCAATCTGAATATCGAGTTCAGTTTTGGGCAGCGCATTTTGGGGCGCAGACAAGGTCTGTGAGGATGGTTCCAGGGATGGGTTAGTTCAGTGAGAGCCCACGAGGGGTGGATCAGGACTTCAGGCAGAGACTGATCGAAGATCTCCTCACTGTGCTGGAATACAGGGACAATGACAATGATGCAGCAACTATCAGTTTGATTTGATGGTAACAAAAAGATATGTCAGCAAATTAGAAAAAAGTGCAGCATTCGCAGGCTAAAATAATGAGCGTTAGGTAAGAGCATAAAAAAGGGAGACTTTATTTATTTTCTACAATGGGTAAATATTTGCTAGTGGTGCACATATCTACTTTAGTTCTGTATTTCTTTTGAGCAAGTGTTAATGTAAATACACATTTCATATCTCTACACGCAAATAACCTTGAACCATAGTCCTCCCTACACCATTGCATCCTGTCTCTGCCTTCCATCTGTTTGTATTTTGATGCCCATTTGAACTTTGTGTCAAATTTGTATATCTCATGCAATCACATGGCACAGGGCCTTGTTGGTCGAATGTACCAATACCAACTCCTTGAAAGAACTAAAAAACAGCTCCCCTTGCGTGTTGTCCTGCAACATTTTTATCTTTAAGTATAGATCCAATTCTCTTTAGAAAATCTTAACTGAATCTGCCTTTTCAAGCAGCACATTTACAGATCACCATAACATACAGCCTAAATAAAAATTTATCCTTCCTCTGGTTTTCTTATAATGACCTGAAACCTATGTCCTCCGGCTACTGGCCCTCTTGTCAGTGGAAATAGTTTGTCTTTCTTTCTGTACCAAAACTTGCTACCATTTTGGATGCTTCTATTAAATCTCTTCTGAATGGCCGTGAAGGATATAAGGTCTTTCAGAGAGCTCTTCGGGTGCTGTGCTGGTGTCCTTACCTGTGGGCTGGAAGGCTGGGTTCGAGTTATGTGCCATGGCATGTCTGAGCAAGGTACATTAAAATAATCTATGAGATCTTTCAAAAGGAGTGTTCCAGTTTTACAGGAGTGATATTTTGACTGGGATCATGTCCTTTTCATTGCTGACTTCAAACCATTATCCCTTGTCCATGTTTGGAATATCATTTGCAGCGTGAAGGTTCCACACACTAATGGGACATCCACTTCCAACACATTTCTGCCTAGACTGTGGTTTTGATAGAAGCAACGTGAAATTACTTGGAGGTTGAATCTGATTTTGTTCTTATGCTGAATATATTTCTGTTGAGATTAACAAATCACGAGAGGCCTGAAGAAAATTTTCACAAAGAAATTAAACATTTCAAATTTCTTCCTAACTGTTATTTTTACTGATCCTCTTAAGTAATTTGTTTGAATGTTTGTTCACTCTACATTAATGCCGCTATCCTAGGCACCACATTTGCTCTCTCTAACCTTCATTAGAACATCAGGTTTCAGCTCTACTTACTTTCACTTCATTCCACAGAAAGACTTGTTCAATATGTTCCGTGTCAATATTCAACGGTGGTGGCGCAGGTTCTGAGTCTCTGTATTAAGGAAGGTGGTCAGTCTCTGGTGGGTGTCCACACCCAGATGGTGACTTTCTGCCTTCAGACCCTGCAGCAATACCGCTATTGCCAAACCCCCTCCTCGGTGGTGCGCTGTGGTAATGTATTTATTCAGCCAGGAGTTTGTCCTCAAGTACAACACACAGCTCCTGCTCTTTGACTGCGAGGGTTTGCAGGTCACCCTCAGGATGTTGCCTGTCTTTTACCAGGAGCTGATTTACTGTCTGGGACATGGTCAACTTGTGCCGGGCCTACCCTACGTCAGGAGTAGCGGCTGTCATCAGAGAGCTGTTGCTCAGGAATCTGCAGGTTCGAGTGGATGGCGGAGGGGAGAGCCGTGGGTGTGGGGGTGACCAGTGTCAGGGTTGTGGTGGGGCGGAGGTGGTGGGGGGGGGGGTAGGGTCTGGGCCGGATGCTGCCACAGGAATTGGCACACAGAGTGCCGGTAGACATCAGGCTTACAGCCACTGCCATCCAATGCCTTAAAACAGTGATGCTTGGCCCGACATTGTGCACCCGTTGCAGCGTGCTCAGGCGTGTGGTGGAATCCTGTCTGTACCCCTGCTCAGATGGAATTTCACATTGGCCCCAGAATCCTGTACGTCCCCCCCGGGGGGCGCCTGTGCTGTTGTATGTCCTTCAGGGAGGCAAACCAATGATTGTCATACACACTGCCTCTGCACACCATTCACCTCTTCACCTTCATCCACTGCCTGGACACACCTTGGTTTGTATATTTACCTCCGGGTAGTGCGGATGCCCAGTGGAGGGCTCTCTATGTGGGGTCCTTCCTCTTTCCCGCATGGATCTGAGGAGGGAGGGTGTTGCATGCAGCAGTCCCTTATAACTGCAGATTGAGGTGGTTCCCAGACTCCCAGCCCAGCTGCTTATTTTGCAGTGATGTGGAGCCTGTGAACCCTGTTGTATTGGTTGTGGGCATTTACACTCCCTTTTTCATTATTTGACAAATCTTTTGTTATGTTTTTAGTTGCACTTCAGCCCCAAGCTCCTGATCTTTAGGCACCCGGTGTGGAGGGGTGTGGGCAGATCCTAGTGGTGGGAATTCCTCATGGGTCTGCTCCTGGGCCTGGCCAGGCTGACTATAAACATGTCCAGGCAGCAGACCATGGATGGGGGTCATCTCTGCCGTCTGCCTGCCCCTCTCCCACGGTTATGTTCCAGCCAAGTGTCCTTGGAGACGGAGCACACAATGTCCACCAATACTCTCAAAGTCTTTAGCCGGAGGTGGGTACCGCAATGGGGGTGGGGGGTGGCGGGGTGCGGTGGGGAGTGCTTTACTTCCCCCTCCAACTCCATTTTGTTTGATCCCTACCCTCACCCTTCACATAGTCACCACCCTCATCGGGCTTTGCTTGTTCATGGGTCACTGGCCACTTGGGACTTTTCCTGCTGCTGGAAATATTGAATAAAGTTCTTGTCCAATGGTGTCTGTGCTGAGTCACTACACACACACACATACACACACCACACTCACACCCATACACACACTACACACACACACTCACACACTCACACACACTCTCCCACACACACACACTCTCCCCCACACACACACATACACACACACACATATATCCACACACACACTCTCTCACATATACACACACTCTCCCACACATACACAAACGCACACACTCTCTCTCTCACACACACACACTCTCCCACACACACACTCTCTCCCACAAACACACACACACATTCTCTCCTACACAGACACACTCTCCCACACCCTCTCTCTCTCTCTCCCCCCAACACACACAAACCCCAACAGGGTGATGTGGAGGAAATGTAAGCACTATTGCTGGGGCCCCTTTGGGCGCAGTGGTAATGTGGGAGGGATAAAGAAAAAATAGACAGGAGATTCAGAGAGTTCTTCTCATTGTAGGGACTGGCTCTGAGCTGGTTGTTCAGAGCCCAATTACAGGGCACGTGTAAATAAAGGCTGATTTGATGATGGGATACCAGCCTCTGTGCAGTTATTTCAGTTACAGAATAATGCTACCGCTACACTGTCCCCATCAAACACTCCCAGGAGTGATACAGCGCAAGGTTAGAAAGAAGCTAAAGCTGCACCTGCTCTTTTCACCTGAACGTAAAACTGGTTAGCACTGCTGCCTCACAGCGCCAGGGACCCGGGTTCGATTCCACCCTCAGACGACTGTCTGTGTGGAGTTTGCACATTCTCCGCGTGTCTCCCGGTGCTCCGATTTCCTCCCACAGTCCAAAGACGTGCAGGTTGCCATGCTAAGTTTCCCATAATGTCTATGTGGATTAGCCATGGGAAATGCTGGGTTACAGGGATAGGGTAAGGGGGTGGGTCTGGATGGGCTGCTATTTGGAGGGTCAGTGTGGACTTGGGGGTTGAATGGCCTGCTTCCACACTGTAGGGATTCTGTGATTCTATTCTATAAAACTGCCTTTACTCTGTAAAACTGAAAGTAAAGCTCTCTACAGTGCCCCCATCAAACACTCCCAGACAGGTACAGCACCAGGTTAGAGACAGAGTAAAGCCCACTCTACACCGCCTCCATGAAATACTCCCTGGAGACGGACAGTAAGGGGTTAGATACTGAGTACAGCCCATTCCATTGTGTGAAACTAAAATTACAGCTGCCTCCTCACTGCTGCCATCAAAAACTCTTAAAGACAGGTACAGCATGGGGGTTAGAGACAGAACATGCTGGCAATATGAAACAAAAACAAAATAAACCATGAATTATTTCCTTCCATAAATACAATAAATACAGTATCCAGAAGTAAATATTGCTTAGCCAATCATTTTAAGCATAAATAATATTGTCATGAAGCAGCAAGTTTATGTACAGGAGTGAGATAAATTGTTGCTGATCTATTTTGGTGGTGTGGGTGAAATTTCAGCCAGGACACTATGGAGAAATGCCCTACATTTTCGCAGACGGATACCGTACATAAACCTTTTGAGAGCAGTCGGGATCCCAGTTTAATATAATGAGATAACCCAGTGTGGAGCTGGAGGAACAGAGCAGGCCAGGCAGTACCAGGGTAGCAGGAAAGTTGACGTTTTGGTTTGGGATCCTTCTTCTGAAAATGTTTTCAGTCTCTCGCCTGGGGATTATAATGAGTCTGAGATAGTAGGAACTGCAGATGCTGGAGAATCCGAGACAACAAGTTGCAGGGCTGGATGAACACAGCAGGCCAAGCAGCATCATAGGAGCAGAGAGGCTGACGTTTCGGGCCTAGACCCTTCATCAGAAAAGGGGGAGGGGAAGGGGGTTCTGAAATAAATAGGGAGAGAGTGGGAGGCGGATAGAAGAGGGATAGAGGAGAGGACCTGCACATCTGCCAATGTGGTATACTGCATCCGCTGTACCCGGTGTGGCTTCCTCTACATCGGGGAAACCAAGCGGAG
>NW_025974935.1:0-8215 GCF_021869965.1 Rhincodon typus
TCTACACCTTGTTATACTCAATAACCTGTTGGCTGAGCTCCAAGTCACCTTTGCTGAAGGCATTTTTCCTTATATATGATAGAAAATGTGATGCATACACTGTAAAATTTTATTGTTAGTAAAGTGAATAGTTTTAATTTAGAAATAAGAATGAAAAACTCTAAATATAGGCAAGCTTGACAACATTTATAGAGAAATAAAAGATGATCATAGGTTGGGTGTAAAACTTTTACCAACACAAATGACTAAATATAGAATTGCCCCTCTGGCCTGCCTCCCACATGCTTCAGAATTGGTTTTCTCTGTTCTTTTATGGGATATGTGCCTCACTGACTAGGCCTCATTGCTCATCGCTTGAAATTAAGTTAGTTATGTGTCAACCATATTGCTATGGGTTTGGAGTTACTTAGAGGCCAGACCAATGCTCAAAATACATGATAGCTATGGGCAAATCTGATACAGAAAGTTACAAAATCCCCTGGAACATTAGCTCACCTAGGAGGGGACAACCAGGGAAAGCTGACCCTTGCAAACAGATTAGTAAGAAATGGTGAGGAGACACCCCTCCAATGCTGCTGATAGGAGTCTATCTATCACACCCTTAAATGTACGCAAGAATATGCTGGTAAATGTTAGGCCTGATAATTCTTTTGAAGTCACGTTTCATAAATCTTGAGGATGAGGTTGAGGCGGCTGTGGATTGATACGGACATGACAGGGAAGCAAGGTTGAGGAAGACTTTGTAGAAACTTTACAAGGATTGAATGATGTCTGTACTAGAGGGAATGAGCATTGTCTGAGGAGGAACTGAGCTTCATAGAGTAAATCCAGTGAAGCTAAGTGCTAATGCAATGAACCTCCAATGCAATGAACCTATCAACAGCAAATCCATGAGAGAAACAACCTGTGATTGGAGAAGCAGTGAGCAGTTCGGAAATCAGTGCTGACATTGAGTGTCGCCAGGGGAGTGCCTTTAGCCAGGAGCCAGGAGACGGGCCCTGAGGCTGGGGAGCGGGCGCTGGGGGTATATGTGAGAGCTGGTAGGGTGAGTTAAGGCCCAGAAGCAGGGAGTCTCCCAGTGCTTCCATTGGTCAAAATTTGGGATCCTCTTTCTAGGGCAGCCCTTCACTGAGGCCAGAAGAAAGTTTATCTGGATTCAGAAATTCCACACACTGGGCTTGGTGTCTGGGTAACTGCCTGGGGAGAGAGGGGTTGGGGAAGGGGGAAGGAGGCTTCAAAGTGTGGGTGGACAGGAGTCTGCAAGAAATGCGAGCAGGGCAGAAAGAGGCTAAAAGTGGCATGGGCACTCCAGTGGGGAATGACAATACAGACCCAGGGGAACATCCTGGTAAATTTACACTGTCCTTCCTCATGTCCTAATCACTATAATCCATATGTCACTTGAGTAAGTGAGGACTTTTGAATTGAATCACCTCAAAATAAAATATGATATTACATTGGCATTTTTGATTCCCAGTGCACGAATGTTTTGTGATTTATGTACCTGGGGAAATGAGATTCCTTCACTCTTAAAAAGACTTCCAATCAATGCTTTGGCTCTTTATATCTCTTTGCAATATTCTGCACCCATCACACAACCTCCTGTGCCTCCTCACTGCTCACCAGTTCATTGCTTGTTGCCTTCCTCTGTTGCCCTTTTGTTGTTCAGTCTCTTCCCCTTTCCTGGACAGATCTTTACAGCTTTCATTCTTTGTTTTCTTTTCCATGCAGGATTCAACATCTTTGCATCTCCTGCAGTCCTCCGGGTGATCACTCCTTGATGAGCCAATTGGTTTTCATCATTCCATGCTTCCATGACCTATTCTTCACAATTGAGCGATGGCCTATTCCATCAACACCAGAAAACTCAGGGAACATTTCTCTTGTCAGGAACTCTTTGTTTTGTGAACATCTCACTATATAGACTAAATAGGGGAAATAAAAATTGTTGCCAGTATGAATTGCACATGGTCTCTTGGAAAGTGTTGGCCCAATCAGTGAAACTTTTTCCACCCTTTCCAAAGCCTAATGTGTTCCTTGTGTGTTTGTTTAAATTCTCATTCTTGAATTTCAAGGATGGAATGGTTAAAATCTTTAGCTTGCGGACTGGAATTCTGTCATGAATAATCTTTCCACTCACTTTTTTTTTGTCAAAGTCCTCCTTACAGGGCGTTCTTGTTTTCAAAATAGGACCTTGGTTCCAAATATCTTCGCAAATTGCCTGGTGCATTTGGGTAACAAAGATGCCTTTCTGCAGCTGGAGTCAAGCGGAAGATGACAGTTCTGTTCAGTCATTTTAGTGCAGTAATGTTTTCAAGCTGGATGTGGAGCAGTTATCATCAGTACCTGAAAGTCAGCCTGTCCACAATGTCCACGGCACGCCCTCTAATTTTAACAGCTTCTTCATCCAACCGCAGTCATATCAGTGGACTACTAATCTAAAAGCCCAAGCTACTGCTTTGGGTACACGGGTTCAAATTCCACCCCTGCAGCTGGTAGAATTTGAATTAAGCTAAGTTTTGAAAAGCTGGACTGTAAAAAAAGGCTTGTCTTAGTAATGATGAGCATGACGTTGATTGTCAATTATCATTAAAAACCCATCTGGTTTGCTCATGTCTTTCAGGGAAGGAAGTCTGCTGTCCTTACTTGTGTTGGCCAATATGTGAGTCCAGACTCATAGCAATGTGATTGAGTCTTAACTGCCCTCGGAAACTACACTCAGCTCAAAGCTTTGGCAATAAATGCTGATTTTACCAGTGATGTCTATATTCTTATTAAAGGAGTAACAAGAGTGTAACATTGAAAGGGCCATAGAGATGTACAACGCAGAAACAGACCCTTCTGTCCAACTTGTTCATTCTGACCAGATATCCTAAATTAACTTAGCCCCATTTGCCAGCATTTGGCCCATATCCCTCTAAACTTTTCCTATTTATGTACCCATCCAGATGCCGTTTTAATGTTGTAATTTAATACCTCCACCATTTCCTCTGGCAGCTCATTCCATGCATGCACTACCCTCTGTTTAAAAGAGTTGCCCCTTAGGTCCCTTTCAAGTCTTTCTCCTCTCACCTTAAACCTATGCCTTCTAGTTTTGGACTCCCTTACCCTGGAGAAAAGACTTTGACTATTAAGCCTATCCATGCCCCTCATGATTTTATAAGCCTCTATAAGGACACTCCTCAGCCTCCAACGCTCCTGGGGAAAATAGCCCCAGCCTATTCAGCCACTCCCTATAGCTCAAACCCTCCAACCCCAGTGATATCCTTGTAAATATTTTCTGAATTCTTTCGAGTTTCACAACATCTTTCCTTTAGCAGGGAGACCAGAATTGCACGCAGTATTCCAAAACTGGCCTAACCAATGTCCTGTACAGCTGCAACATGACCTCCCAAATCCTAAAGTCAATACACTGACCAATAAAGGCAAGCGGACCAAACACTTTCTTCACTACCCTGTCTACCTGCGACTCCACTTTCAAGATCAAAAACAGAAGTTGCTGGAAAAGTTTAGTAGGTCTGGCAGTATCTGTGAAGAGAAAATCTGAGTTAATGTTTCGGGTCGGTGACCCTTCCACTTTCAAGAAATTGTGAATTGCACTCCAAGAGATTTCCAAACTTGTGCTAACATTTGTGTGTGAAGTGTTTCTGAGCTGCACTCTTAAATGTTTGTAATTTTTAGACTACATCCCCTAGTCCTAGACTCCTCGCCCAATGGAAATTGTTTCTGTCTACCCTCTCTGTTCCCCTCAATATTTTGATTCTTTAATCTCTTTTATTCATTAATGAAATGAGGATGCCACTGGCTAGGCCAGCATTTATTGCCCATCCCAAAATGCCCAGAGGGCAATTCAGAATCAACCACATTGCTGTCGGTCTGGAGTCACATGGAGGCCAGACCAGGTAAGGATGGCAGTTTCCTTCCCTAAAGGACATTAGTGAAACAGACGGGTTTTTCCTGACAATTGACAATGGATTCATGGACATCAATAGATTCTTAATTCTAGATATTTTATTGAATTCAAATTCCACCATCTGCCGTGGTGGGATTCGAACCATAGGTCCCCCCAATGTTATTTGGGTCTCTAGATTAACAGTCCAACGATAATATCACATAGCCATTGCCTCCCCTTCATCTTCTAAATTCCAGAGATGAAAACCCTGCCTTGTGTCATCTAAATTCCCATCAGGCAGGGGATGCTGCAAAATAACAGCAGCTCAGAAGCAAGTATTTTTTGGGGTCGAGTAGGCTCTGCATGCATTAGAGGGTAAGAATTAAAGAAATGAAACAGAGAGAGTTGAAGAACAAGGTGTCCCGTGTTGTATTGGAGGGTCGTCAGATCAGGAGGGTTGATGTAACCAAGAGAGCATTTAACAGACAACCACGGTGCTGTGTACCTGGAATCACATGTAGGCCAACCCAGATAAGGGCATTGGATTTCCATTCTTAAATGGTATTGAGTTCAAACATCCCCATCTATAATCCTATCTGATGTATCACAGCTTGGTATTGCAATTGCTCTGTCAAAGACTGCAAGAAATTACAGAGAGTTGTGAAAGCAGCCCAGTCCATCACTCAAACCAGCCTTCCTTCCAGTGACTTCATCTACACTTCCTGCTGCCCAAGTTATAATCTCTTCCACCATCTTCTGTCAGGCAGAAGATACAAAAGTTTGAAAACAGGACCAACAGATTTAAAAACTGCTTGCTCCTCGCCGATATTAGAGTTATGGACGAACCTCTTGTATATTAGAGTTGATCTTTCTTTGCACTTTCTCTGCAGCTGTAACACTTTATTCTGCATTCTGTTCTAATACTCTGATGTATGTATGTAAGGTATGAGTTGTCTGGGCAGCTCGCAAAAACAATACTTTTCACTGTACCTCAGTACGTGTGACAGTAACAAATCAAATCAAGTTATGGTAGGATTTGAACCTGCCTCCCCAGAGCATCAGGTTCTGGGCTATTAGATCAGTGACATGACCAATACACCACCTTCTCCCTATGCAAACATGACCGAGGGTTTACAGGATAATTTTTGGGACTTGTGGCTGCCTGCTCATCCTAGCCTACAGTCAGTGCTGTAGAAAATGTAGGGATTAAGTTACGAGGAAAGACTATACTAATTAGGGCTGTTTTCTCTGGAATTTAGAAGGTTAAGGGGTGATCTAAGCAAAGTCTTCAAGATATTAACAGGAAAAGACAGAATAGATAAAGATAAACTATTTCCACTGAGGAAGGGTCACCGGACCCAAAACGTTAATTCTGTTTTCTCCTTCACACATGCTGCCGGACCTGCTGAGCTTTTCCAGCAACTTTGTTTTTGTTCCTGATTTACAGCATCGGCAGTTCTTTCAGTTTTTATTAACTATTTCCACTGGTTGGGGATTCCAGAACTAGGGGGAATTGTCTTCGAATTAGGGCCAGACCATTCAGGAGAGATTTTAGGAAGCACTTTGACACACAAAAGGTGGTAGATGTTAGGAACTTGCTTCCACAAATGGCAGTGGTTGCTGGATCAGTTGTTAATTTTAAACGTGAGATAGATAAATATTTGCTAAGCAAAGGTATTAAGAGATTTGGGCCAAAGGCAGGGGCTTTGTTGTGTCAGGCCACAGATCAGCCATGATCTCATTGGATGGCGGAACAGGCTCGAGGGGCTGAATGGCCTGCTCCTGTTCCTATGTTCTGAGGTTCCTGTAGCACAAGATCACAGGTACCATTTTAGTGATGGATTCTATCTCTTTTACCTCTTCTTACCTATCTGCTTTTCAGAGGACTGGGGAGCTAGGTAAGAATGTAGAATAGGAAAAGGAAGGATAGCCAGTCTTATTTAGAGAATGCAGAGGTCTTAGTGATAGAGAGTCTATAAGGAGCCATTGAGCACTCTAAGAGTTAACGTTCTCTAAGGTTTTAGAGTAGATTTGTAGCTCGGGTTGTGGATGTTGTGGTTACCCAACAACCACAACGAGGTAACGTTCGAGACCCCAAAGCAAAAACAGAATAACAAGATGAGAAAGGGTCCCAAGATGAGAAAGGAAATGCAATATAGTGTAAAAGAGTGTTTTTAGCTTTCATAATGAATACTGACGCCACTGATATCATGATGTTCATTTACATGGAACAGTGAAAAAGCCAGAAAATAAGGTTAGACTAAGACTACAGAATGGGGAGGGGCCCAGAATTTACTGAAGTTGAATATGAGCAACTTTAAAGAAATCTAGTCAAAGAATCAAACAAGAAGAATAAAAGCCAGGAAAAAGAAAATTAAAGAACTGAGACTCAATTTTTTGGCTGCAAACTTTGTTTAAAAAATTTGTGTAGAAGACACTGCTTGGTGTTTTTGAACATGAAGGGTAAGAAAATATTGATTTTGGTCTCGAAAGAAGAGGGAAATCTCCACTTTGTTTGCAGAAGGTTGGAAAATGCTGGAAGAAGTAAGCAGCCATTATTTTGATTGTTAAAAAAGGCAGGAAATCCCTGCCAAATGTGGAAAACCCTGTAGGATCTTGGAGATACAATATCACAAAGAAAAAGTTTTAAAAATTTCGAAAGCAGTGAATTGCTATGGTACAGCCAATAATACAATATAAGGCTTTGTTCATAGATCATAGAATCCCTACAGTGTGGAAACAGGCCCTTCGGCCTAACAAGTCCTTACCAACCCTCAGAGCATCCCTCCTAAACCCATTCCCCTATAATCCACCGAATCTACATATCCCTGAAAACTACAGGCAATTTAGCATGGCCAATCCACATAACCTGCACATCTTTGGACTGTGGGACGAAGCTGGAGCACCCAGAGGAAACCCATGCAGAAACGGGGAGAATGTGCAAACTCCACACAGACAGTCGCCCGAGGGTGGAATCGAACCCGGGTCCCTGGCGTTGTGAGGCAGCAGTGCTAGAATTGCAAGCAGGTGTAGAAGTCAATAGAGTAGTACTACAGAAATAAAAACCAAAAGAAAAACTGTGGATGCTGTAAATCAGAAACAAAAACTGAAATTGCTAGAAAAGCACAGCAGGTCTGGCAGCATCCATGGAGAGAAATAAGAGTTAACGTTTCGGGTTGATTGACCCTATAAATTCCAAGGAAGGGTCACCGGACCTGAAACGTAAACTCTGCTTTCTCTCCACAGATGCTGCCAAACCTACCGAGCTTCTCCAGCAATTTCTGTTTTTATTGTAGAAATACACAGTTTTAAAGAGTTATATAATAAAGAAAGCACTATAGCATGACTGTGATGTAGAGTTTTTATCTGCAGTGATTAAGTTTAAAATAGTGACTAATTCAAGCTTAAAAAAATAGCAGATTTAAAGCAATATTGAAATCATACAGGTTTGAAACTGTAACGAGATTAATCACACATTGAAGAAACAGTCAGAGAAGGAACAGGCAGAAGACAAGGGTGAGATTCATGGAGGTCTGTTATGGGCCAGACCAGACACCCTCATAATATTTTAAGAAAGTAGCCTAGACCCTAACTACTTCTTATTTGAAAGGCAAGTGTAAAGTACTGTGTTCCAGATGCAATGTGACTGGTCAAACTACTCGACGTTAAGCAAAACACACTTTATTCGAAGAACTTAGAATAATTTAACTTCATTGGAAACTTTTCAGAATGATAGATACAATAATTATTACTAATCAATTGTTCCAATATAGTAACATGCCATAAACACACCCCTTGGAAAAATTCAGAAAATAGATTTGTCTCACAGGTAAGTCAGTAGCAGAGAGAAACCCCAGCATCTAGCCGAAACCGAGAGATGGAAATGATAGCTTCTACTGTTTCAAAACTTCAGCAGCTTCTGCTCAGTTAAGACTCCAACAACAACTGTTTAAAGCTAACCCTAAAACTAAAAAAAACTAGAAATCTTGGCCAGTGAGAGTTGACGACACCCATCCAGGCTGCTTCTATTGTTCCAACTTTTAAAAAAACCCGAAGGCCTCACAAGCTGTTTATTTCACTGCCTTTCCAAGCAGACAGCTTGATACCTCTGTCTGAAAACCTCTCTTTAAAAAAAAACAGGACAAAATACATCTCTTAAAGCCATAGCATCATCACAGATAACAAGGTGTAGAGCTGGATGAACACAGCAGGCCAAGCAGCATCATAGGAGCAGGAAGGCTGATGTTTTGGGCCTAGACCCTTCATCAGAAAATGGGATGAAAGGCCTAGACCCTTTTTCTGATGAAGGGTCTAGGCCCGAAA
>NW_025974936.1:0-5434 GCF_021869965.1 Rhincodon typus
CCCTCTCTCTGTCTGTGCCGCCCCCTCTCCCTCTCTCTGTCTGTGCCGCCCCCTCTCCCTCTCTCTGTCTGTGCCGCCCCCTCTCCCTCTCTCTCTCTCTGTGTGTCTCTCTGTGCCTCTCTCTCTCTGTCTGCCTGTTTTAAATAATCTTGTACTGTAAGTGACGCTGATCTATCTATTTCCCTGGAGCATCAAAGCCTGAGGGATAATCTTATCATGGTTTATAAAATCATGGGCATAGAAAAGGTGAATAGCCAAGGTTTTTTTTTTGTCCCCCAGGGTGGGTGAGTCCAAAACTTAGAGGGCATGGATTTAAGTTGAGAGGGGAAAGATTTTAAAAGGGACATGAGGGGTAACTTTATCACGCGGAGAGGGGTTGGGGTGGAGTGTATGACACAAGCTGCTGGAAGAAGTGGTGGAGTCTGGTACAATTACAACATTTAAGTCATTTGGACAGAGATATGAATAGAAAAGGTTTCGAGGGATATGGGCCAAATGCAGGCAAATGGTAGTTGTTCGGTTTAGGAGTCCTGGTCAACATGAACAAGCTGGGCCAGAGGGCCTGTTTCCGTGCTGTATGACTCTATTTCTATGACTTGCTGTTTTGGGAACCTTTTTTTTTAATTCAGGCTAATTTCTTGGTGAGGGGTAGTAGGATCTGAAGATCCTGGAGAATCTGAGATAGCAAGGTGTGGAGCTGGATGAACACAGCAGGCCAAGCAGCATCAGAGGAGCAGGAAGGCTGATGAAGGGTCTAGGCCCGAAATGTCAGCTTTCCTGTTCCTCTGATGCTGCTTGGCCTGCTGTGTTCATCCAGCTCTACACCTTGTTATCTCTAACTTCTTGGTGATATTGTTGTGCTTTTGCACAGCTGTTTCAGTGTTGACTTTCCAATCCAGCAAACAGATGTGATGTTCAGGAGTATTTACCACAAATTTTCTGAACTGACTCATTCTGGTGGTCTTTCATGTGAAAGGTAAAGGTAAGAGCACTGGTCTTTGTGAGCAAAGATAAATCACCTTGTAGCAATGAGATTAGATTATGACCACCAGGGTTGATACCGCAAAGTGGAATAGATGCTGGGAAAGCTGGCTCAGAAACTTGTGAATGGATCAGTTTTCCCACTGAATGTGATTTTCCATCTGGCTTTTAGACCAGCTGAAGTGGCCTCTATGAAAAGGAACCAGAGTCTCTTTATTTGAACGTTATAAATTAAATCTAGTGCCCTTGGACTGAGTGCTCCCTTTTGAGCATCTGGAATGGGCTCGAGGGGAAAAAAGAATCATGAGTGAAAGAGCTACGTAGAGGGAAAGACCAGTTTGAATACAGCTCAGTAATACTCAGAAATAAATGTACTTCAAAGCAGCCGTGCATCTTGGAGAGAACATTGGACTTGTCCTTTTTGTTGTGTACAGGACATACCTGAGTAATTTTCCACATTGTTGGATACATGTCAGTGCTGTAAGTTTACAGGAAGAGCTTGGCTAGGGGAGCGGCAAGTTTTGGAGCACAAGCCTTCAGTACTATTGCCAGAACATTGTCAGGGCCCCACAGCCTTTGCAGTATCCTGTGTCTCCAACTGTTTCTTGATATTGGAGTGAATCAAATCCAGACTGGTATCCATGATGCTAGGAACATCTTTACAGCAGGACAAGATAGACCATCTACTTGGCACTTCTGGCTGAAGGTGGATACAAATATTTTAGTCTTGCGCTTCTCTCTGACGTGCTAGGCTCTTCTTGTTGAGGAAGTGGGTATTTGTGGGGTCTGTTCCACCTATTTTTAAACTGTCCACTGCCATTCTTGATTGACTGTTGTAGGACTTGCAAAGCTTATATCTGATCCAATGTGTGTGGGTTTGCCTAGCCCCCATCTACTTTATGCTGCTCCAGCTGTTTGGTGCACACATTGACCTGTGTTGTAGCTTCGCCCACTTGACTTGTCATTGTTGGGTATGCCTGGCATTGCTAGCATGCCCTCTTGCACTCGTCATTTGAACCAGGGTTGATCTCCTGGCTTGGTGAGTATTGGTAGAGCAGGGAATGTTAGGTCACATAGTTACAGGTTACGCTGGAGGACCAGTCTGCTAATGGCCGACAGCACCTCATGGATGCTCAGTCTTGACTTTCTCCATCTGTTCTAAGTGTGTGCCAAAGGGCCAATCGTTTAGCGCAATGGTAGTGCCACACAATATCCTCAATGTCAAGAAAGGCATTAGGTTTAATTGTAGTGCGTACTCAAGTATGGGAATACAAAGTACAGTGAAAAGTGTACAAAGTCGCAATTCTCTGGTACCATCTTAGGTACCCTTGTACCTAGGTACAAGATGTTGGGTGTAAAGTAGAAAATAAAGAAATAAGGTTAAAAGTTTAGCATTACAGCCCTCCAATTAAGTGCATAGCCATAGGCCTGGATCCGGGATGTTCCATCCTGACGTTGAGACCATCACCAGCACCTCGCGGTGCCACTGCTGCAGAACCGCGGTGCCAATCTTCAGCGCCATCTGAAAAAAAACAGAGTTTTTTTAAAATACAAGAAAAGAAATAAAGGAAACAGAGCCAAAGGATAAATTGTCCAGATCTTCAAGTTCTTATCCAAAAGAAACGGAAAAAGTCCAGATTTTTGAAGTCTTATCTCACCGTTTTGGTCAGCTACCACCTGGGACATGCTCCATCAATTGCCTGTTGCTATCACTGCTGTATTTGTTGGGGTGGTATCTTCACAAGGTGCTATCAAGTTGCATCTGCAACAAATACCTTGGTGAGGATGAGCTGAAGTATATTTCTCCCACTTGTTAATATCCTTGCTGCCTGGCATGGACCCAGTCTAACAGCAATGTCCTTTTGGATTTGGCTGGCACAGTCGGGAATGTTGCTGCTGAGCCTTTTTTAAACTGACTGTCATTGAAGTCCCCCATCCACAGGACATTTCTTGCATTAGACAGCATCCTGTTGAAAAAGGAAGAAGCCTGCTGAAAGAGATTTCGGACAAACTTCGTAGGAACTCAATGGGTTATAAGGCGTCACAGAGAAGGCCTATAGCAGATGCCGAGATTGAGGTTAGTTTTAATGGGCTGTGGTTATCGTTGTGGAATTGCCCTGGTACAGCGACCATGGACAACCCTGTAATATCGCAGTTGTTGCTCCGAGTGGAAAGAGATGGAATCGCTTTCTGCATCGAGCAGTCACCAGTTTGACATGTGGTCAACGCCTCTGGTAATTCGGACAATTCCACAGTACCTTAAACATTGTGTTTGGAAAGTGGATGCACGTTATAGAGCAGCTGAGCTAGTTATCACAGAGCATTTTGTTGACATTTGGATTATAGCACTGGCTGTATCTGTAAACTTTGGCATGGCTACCTGCCAATAGACATTTACTAAACCAGTAGCACGTTGCAATCTGTATGTGCCCTGCTCGAGGGGTTGTATTTGTCAAATAAAAATGGAAGGTTAAGTAAGATGTGTAAGTGAGGAGTAGACTGACGATCATACCTTATTGGCATGCACCTTTTGGACCATTTATCTGGTGAATAACGCTATTGGATAGTCTCACTATAGCCATTCCATAATCCTGATTAGTATATACCCAGCGTTGACCAGAGTCCCCCACCTACTGTCCAATAAAGTGCACCATTCTTTCCCTGGAGAATGTTTGACACAGCTGCCATCCTCTTCCTCACTTCACAGAGGAATCACTTTCACGTTTCCAGCCATCAAACAGGAGTTTAAGCTGATATTCAGAACACAGTAGCAAGGAAGAGTTGAATTAGCAAAGGTGCCATCCATTGGATATGTTTGGCTATCCATCATTGCCATGAGACCATAAACCATGAGTTTTCAGAGCGAATGAGGCCATTCGGCCCATCATGTTTGCTCTGCCATTTGATCATGGCTAATGTTTTCTCAAGCTCGTTTTCCCGCCTTCTCCCCATAACCCTTGATCCCCTTCATCAACCAGGAACCGATCTAAATACACTCAATGGCTTGTCCTCCACAGCCTTCTGCAGCAGTGAGTTCCACAGATTCACCACCCTCTGGCTGAAGAGATTCCTCCTCATCTCAATTCTAAAGGGTCATCCCTTCACTCTGAGGCTGTGCCCTCAGGTCCTGGTCTCTCCTACTAGTGGAAATATCTTCTCCACATCCACTCTATCCAGGCCTCTCGGGTATTCTGTAAGTTTCAATCAGATTCCCTCTGATCCTTCTAACCCCCATCGAGCACAGACCAGCTCCTCCTACGACAAGCCCTTCATCACTGCAATGCTAGTAATGAAGAAATAGTAGTTATGTGAGAAAATTGGGGCCCTTTGTTTCCCATTAAGGAGCTGATTTAGCTGAGCTGTTGAAAATTAGGATGGATTGTAAATCTTGGAGAAAAACAACTTAATTACCATCGCGAGACAGGTGAGATCCTCTTCACCCAGTGAACTGTTTGGAAACATAATACTTTGACACAGGAAGTAATTGAGGCAAAACCAATGGAATCTGTCAGGAAGAAAATGTAAATATTTGAAGTAGAGAGAGAACAGGTTTATGGAGGGTGAGTAGGGCAATGGGAATTTTTTTGTGGCACAAGCACAATGAGGCAGTGGACCACCTTCTGTCTGTAGATATTAAAATCTTGACTGAATGTTCAGCCTGTTAGTCACAGGATTGTACTAGTCACCTTTTTCCTTGTAAGAACATACTGCTAAAGTGCATGGGCATTTTTTTTTTAAATGTTACAGATACTTGCTTTCAGCCTTTTGTGTTGTCATTCTCCTTTCTGTGTACAAACCTGTTCTTGGTAAATGATTTAATTTGAGTTCTGTGGATTTAATGTCATTCTGTAGGGTCAGCACTTTAGAGTTGTAACCAATTTTAAATATGGCATGAACCCATGCCCCATGCCCGATGCCAGCGCTCCTGAATCTGCAGTCTTACAAATTGTTAAACAATTATTCCAATTCACCAAGAAATTAGACCCTGGACCAAAAGCCCTTTCCTCGTCTAGATTTTGAGTTCCCTAGATTCAATTTGGAAACTACCTAAAAACAGCGTAACTATGTTGAAAATATTTACGTAGAGCAAAAACTGCATGTTTCCAAGTCTGAAACTCGAGTGCTAACAAGAAATTGCCAGAACAATGAAAGACATGAATATTTGCTGGTCTGTGGTATGATTGCTCAGTGGTGAGCATTGTTCTCTGTGTCAGGCCATCTGATTAAAGTGGGTGACTGTCTGTGTGCACATTCTCCCCATGTCTGCGTGGGTTTCCTCCGGGTGCTCCGGTTTCCTCCCACAGTCCAAAGATGTGCAGGCTAGGCGGATTGGCCATGGGAAATTGCCTGTAGTGCCCAGGCTAGGTGGATTGGCCATGGGAAATTGCCCGTAGTGCCCAGGCTAGGTGGATCGGCCATGGGAAATTGCCTGTAGTGCCCAGGCTAGGTGGAT
>NW_025974936.1:5444-8215 GCF_021869965.1 Rhincodon typus
GTGGATCGGCCATGGGAAATTGCCTGTAGTGCCCAGGCTAGGTGGATTGGCCATGGGAAATTGCCCGTAGTGCCCAGGCTAGGTGGATTGGCCATGGGAAATTGCCCGTAGTGCCCAGGCTAGGTGGATTGGCCATGGGAAATTGCCTGTTTCTACACTGTATATTGATTCTATGATTCTCTAATACCCTAAATGATCATCACTTTATTCCGAAACAGAGTTCCCTACCTCTGGAATTTTCAGAGGAAACACTCTCAGCACCTACCTAATAAAGCCTCTTAAGGAGTTTGAGTGTTTCAAAAGTGCTCAGCTCTCATTCTTCTGAACTACTATGAAAAAGGCCTAGTCGACTCAATTTTGCCTCAGGTCAATCCACTATTCCAATTATTCAGCTGAGTCGTCCTGTTCATAATAGTGGTTGAGTGATAAATATTATCCAGGATTCTGGGACAATTCGCCTTAGGTACCTTGGTATCAATCTTTGTTCAAATTAAAATGACGTTTATGAATATCCATTTATTTATATATCACAAAAATTGAAGATGTATTTAATTATGTATGCAAATTGGGCATTCTGCAATTTGCCACATGACTAGAAATGTCAAATATTCAGCTTTGATTCCCAATAGTTTTTATTTCAAGTTTTTTTTTGAAAAGTCTTTTTTTTTGCCCTAGTGTGTCTGTATTGGCCTTTTGTTTAACCACATGCTTTCATGTTGTGTGTTCCTAGGCTGCAGTGTTAACAGCTTCCTTTTCTTTGTCAACCTGCTGCTTGGTGTCTAACAAATAATTACCAGATTCTGAGGGAGCCAGGCCCCTAATAATTGGATCATTCTTTTGTCTTCTCAGAATAAAACGTTTCCCTTGTAAGTTACTTTCAGTTTGAGCTGGCAATGCTGTGGTGAGGTCACACCTTTGCGACCACTGGGCTTCCTTGTTCAACAAGATTTAAGAATTGAGATTACAGTAGAAGAGGGGTGACTGAGAAGGAACTGGGCCAAATTAGAAACTTGAATCAGAGATAGTAGGAACTGCAGGTGCTGGAGAATGCTCCCATGATGCTGCTTGGCCTGCTGTGTTCATCCAGCCCTGCATCTTGTTGTCTCAAATTAGAAACTTATTGGGTGCAGGAAGAGAAACAAATGAGGGAAAGACTGGATTAGGTGAGCTTGAGAAAAAAGAGACGAAAGCAAAGTAAGTGAAACGCTTTTTTATTTTAGTTTGTGAATGTCTTTAATACTTTCCTAGTTTGAAATGTGTTTCTTCAGTTTAGACTGTGTGTTTTGTTTTTGGATGGATCAGCGGTGTTGCAGAAACATAAAATGCATTTACAGTAACCAGTCCTAACAGTTGTCCATCGATGTGCAAATGCGACAATTTCCCTGAGAGAGGATGAACATGAGATTGTGTTTTCTCTCTCTGGGCTGATACTGGAGCAGTACAAGTCGTCCAGCAGCTTGAGACTATTTACAATTCACGTAGCGTCTACCTTCTTCCACTTTTTCTTCTTTCCTGCGGCTGTGGTGGAGAAAGGCAGTTGTGCAGCAGTGTGATGGCTTCGAATTGTCCAGTCCTCAGCAGTGGCAGCATGGTGGTTCTGTTTTGTTTCTTGTCTGTGGTGGCAACATGGCAGCTTCAGATTGCATCGGCAACTTTGTGAGTCCAGTCTGTCCCTCCTCGCTACGGCGGCGATGCATTGGCTTCGGTGCCAGCTTTGGTAACAGCATCCCATAGCCACACCGTAAACCCAGGAGCCGTGGAGGGAACAAAAAGATGAACTTTGTTCTGACTTTGTGTCAAGTATTTCTTTTTATAATTTCTGCAATTAAAGTAGCACCAAATTGTGGTGACTTATAGATATCTCACTGTATTTTCATAAATACAAGTGACAATAAATTGCTATTCTGTTCTATCTCTGGATGATACTGACTGATTTGGATATCAGTAGTGGTAAATAGTGTTCTGCCCTGGGGTCAATGTATGTTTGCCTCAGATTAAGTTTGCTGGTTGTTCCTTTTCCAACTCTGTGCTTGTGATTACAGAGCTCAGAGAGAGTAGCCTGTTCAAACTTTAAAATCTTGTATTTTTTTTTAAACCCAGATGCTTCATTGAGACTTTGGTGATTTTGTGTCTAGTAACTGATATTATTTGGAATCTGATACCTATACTTCAGCAATGATAAAGACTTTCTGATTGGTTAGGCATTCATTGGATGGCCATTCCTTTTGGAATCTGAGGGACTAGCTAGTCCAAGTTTGAAGGGACACCTGAAATGTTTTCTCCAGAGCTAAAGAGAAGGTTCTGGTTTATTAAATGGCCTTCCTGTTTGAGGAGAAGGAAAGGAATTGGAAAATCCATTGACAAGGTGAGTTTGGAAAATTTAAGACGTAACAATTGATATTTCAGAAAGAAAAGATTACATTTTCATCCGTCTTCTTTATATTTAATCCTTAATGTTTAGCAGTGTTGAGAATGGTCCAAGATCATTCAGGTTAAATATGTAGCAATAGATACTCCCCCAGCTTTTGCCATTACTGCATTCACTGACTGCTTAGCTGATCTGACATGGGGGATGGATACTACCAGGATTTTGAATTGAATCTTGTCTACTTACAATCCATGCTATTGGTTCGGCTGAGCGTGACTCAGTTGCCTGAAAGGCTGGATTGCAATACAGAGTGATGCCAAGAGTTTGGGTTCAATTCCAGCAGCAGCTGAGGTTCTCATGAAGGACTCTCCTTCTCAATCTCTCCCTTCACCTGAGGCATGGT
>NW_025974937.1:0-8214 GCF_021869965.1 Rhincodon typus
ATCCAGCTCTACACCTTGTTATCTCATATTTTGAATAGAGATAGTAGGAACTCCTTGTTATCTCAGATTCTCCAGCATCTGCAGTTCCTACTATCTCTATTCAAAATATGTTCATTTATGCAAAGCACTTGCATTGTTACCATTCCGGTCCAGCCTGATAACGCAGAATGCTTGTCTAGGCTGCATTCAAATTACTTTAGAGCCATTAAACCAAACTTTCTGAATACCTTCCTGACAAACTGGGAAATGCCCTGACCTGGAGTTTGTACTCCCCACCTCTGTTCATGAGCTTTTCTAGTGATTCAGGGCATGTAAAGCTTGAAAGATGCCTCCCCTCAGCCTCAATTTTCCTCCCTCTCCTCTTCCACTTTTCCCCATTCTCCCTGGCTGGAGGTAAAATGGAAATATTGCATTTATATAGGGTCTTTCACAATCAACAAACAACGCACAGCACTTTACAGCCAATGACATGCTTTTGAAATGCTGTCTGCGGGTTAGTGTGGGAGACACGCTTGCCAATTTATGCACAGCAAGCTCCCACAAACTGCAATGTGATACATGCCCAGAGAACCTACGCTATGAATGATAAATAAATATTGGGATATATTGCCCCTTCTGCCTTGCTCTTTATACAAATGACCATGGGATATTTAAAATTCCCCTGAGAGGACAGACAGGTTCTTCAGTTACATTTCCCTTCCACAGAGGGTAAAAACTCTGGCAGGACCATTTTGAAAGAGCGCTGCCCTGGATTCTCACCCTCAACATTTGTGCTCAACTCCTGGAGTACAACCTAATCCCACCAACTTCAGACTTAGAGATGAGAATGCTAACCATTGACCCACCTGAAATAACACCACAGAGGCTAATATCCCGTCACTAAGTCACACTTTATTTACATATGGAGAGTCCTTGACACTGATCCAGCTCCCTCAGAGCCAGCTCCTGGAGTGAACAGGATGTCTGACACTCCTGTTTATATCTGTCAGCCAGGGCTCCCTGATAGGACCAGATTAACAGCCCCAATCAGGGAACTCATATTCTAAGAGATCCACCTGGCTGACCTCGTTACAATCACTACACCACCAACAACCAGACAGAAGGTACAGGATATTGTAGCATGGGTGGAAATGTGAAATTTAGTATAAGTGAGGGAAACATGTGTGAATGTATTTGATTTTATTTGTTATTGTCACACATACCTAAGTACAGTGAAAAGTTTTGTTTTGTGAGCAGTACAAGCAGATCATAGCAAGCAAGGATATACAGATCATAGGGTGTTTAGACGGAGCAAGGCATACAAGGTTATTGCTGCGTGGGAGGTATACAAAAGCAGGATCACCATTGGATTTGAAGTTAGAGAGGTCCATTCAGCAGCTAATAACAGCAGGGAAGAAGTTGCTCTTGAACCTGTTGGTGTGTGTGTTGAAGCTTCTGTATCATCTGCCTGACGGAAGAGGTTGGAAGAGAGCATTACGGGGGTGGGAGATGTCTGTGATGATGTTGGCTGCCTTGCCACTGCAACGATAAATGTAAATAGAGTCCATGGATGGGAGGCTGGCTTCCGTGATGGTCTGGGCTGTGCACACAATTTTCTGTAGATTCTTATGGTCCTGGGCTGAGCAGTTGCTGTACCAGATCGTTATGCACCCGGACAGAATGCTTTCTATGGTGCATCTGTAAGAGTTGGTGAGGGTCCTTATGGACATATTTCTGAATTTCCTGAGCCTCCTGTGGAAAAAGAGGCGTTGTTGTGCCTTTTTGACCGTTGCATCTATGTGGGAGAACCCGGACAGACCATTGGTTAATGTCACTTCTAGGAACTTGATGCTCTCGACCCTCTCCACCTCAGCTCCATTGATGTAGATAGGGGCATGTCCTTCTCCTTTCTTCCTGAAATCAATGATCAGGTCTTTTGTTTTGCTGATATTGAGACATTGTTATTATTGCACCATGACACCAAGCACTCTATTTCCTTTCTGTATTCTGACTCATCGTTGTTTGATTTCACTCCAGTATCACTATTGCACCAGGCTTGAAAGATCCCATTAGACTCAGGAATTCAAGGTACTGAAGATGAAGATGAAGATGGTGGAGACAGAGAGAACCTGCACTTCCAGAACGTGTGTCTCCTCTGACTGATACAATAATCTGACCACTCCTGATGTTTCTGACTCTTGCACTGCACATTCACACTAACACTTGATGAATCTCAATGTAACAAAGCCAGGGACATGATAAGGCAAACAAGTGAAAATTAACCTCTTTTCCAAAAACATTCTGAAAATTTGCCTTTCCTCTGCAGCCACCTTTCTCTCTGGGCCCTTTAACAGCTCCAGTTGAAGATCCCATGGTCATTCTCACAAAGAGCACGGCAAAAGAGGCCATTCCACCCCCCACCATATTTATTTAAAAATATTTATTTATATCTCATTCATAGCATAGATTTAGTGTCATTCTCTTTTTGTCATTTAATTTTTCCTATCTTACAACCAATTTCATAATTCCATTTCATAATTGCCTCCTTTCTACCAGCCCCTCTTCTCATTCCCTGGCTCTGTGTAGCGTTTACTTAATGATTGATAAATCTCACACTTTCCCACTTCTGTTGAAAGGCCATTGACTTGAATGTTAACTCTGTTTCTCCCTACACAGATGCTGCCAGATCTGCTGAGTTACTCCAGTAATTTTGGTATTTCAATGAAATATTCAGTTCAGCCACACTTAAGGAAAAATCAGCAATTACTTTCTGTTTCCTGAGATTTAAATTGTGCTCATTGAGCATAAACAGGCTACAACAAACAGCTCATTATGTAGAATCACAGAATAGTTATGGCACAGAGGGGGCCATTTGGCCCATCCTACCTACTCTGGCACTATTACCGAGTGTCAATCTCCTGCTTTTCCACTACATCCCTGCACACCATTACTATCCAATGGCCTCTTGAATGCCTCAATTGCACCTATCTCCACCACATTTCCAGGCAGTGCATTCCAGACTCTAACCACTCACTGTGTGAGTAATTTTTTCTCATATCACCCTTGCTTCATTCGCTTGTCATTTTAACTCTCTGCCCACTCATTCTTGTTTCTTTCATGTCTTATTATGTTATAAAAGCCAGTCCCACTGGCTTTGGGTAAAGTCTGCCTCGCCTGATTAGATGTGTTTGTGAAATGGGATTGGGTGATTTCAACCTACATTCACGCTCTGTCCCCACAGTTACTGGATGAAAACGGTGGACGATTCTTTATAAATAAAACAAAGAACAGTGGATGCTAGAAATCTGATACAGAAACAGAAATTGCTGGAGAAACTCAGCAAGTCTAATAGTGTCTGTGGAGAGAGTTAACAGTTTGGGTTAATTGACTCTTTTTCAGAACATAAGATTCTTCTCGTCCAGCTTTAATTGTGGGATATTTTAGTAACCGTGTTTATTTTAATATAGATCCATTAATTTTGGAGATGGGTCTGTCCAATGCCTCTATTCCCTATTAAGAGCTAAATCTGCCCTGTTCTGCCACTAGAGGCCACTAAGTCTCTTTAACTGGCCTCAGGAACTGGATTGAAGAACTGTTCTGCAGTGTGTTTACAGAAAGACCTGGCAAATCCTCTCTGCATTTCATTTAATAACTGCTCTGTTGGAACCTAGCCTCAATGAGGTCATGCTATTATTTAGCTTTATCTGCACATAAACTACAGTTCCACTTAAAAATAAGCCTTCAAAATATTCTGAAAGGCACTGTCTTTCAGAGATCATTTCATTAATACACAATACACTAATTGATTATAATCTGTGGAGAGAGAAATTTAGCTGATCAAAATATATTCTAAGAAATAAAAATCCAGCACCACAGAGGACTATCTCTTGTCCTTCACAGAATTACACAGGTGTTACAGTGCAGATGGAGGCCACTCAGCTTATCATATTTTGCACCAGCTCTTCAAATGAGCAGCATCATTATCCACTGCCAATTCCCTGCTTTATTCCAATACCCTTGCACATTATTTCTATCCAAATAATCAAAAAATATCTGCTTGAATACCTCAGTTGAACCGGTCTCTGCCACACTTACAATTTTTTCTTTCTCACATCACCCTCACTCCTCTTGCATTTTGAATCTGTCCCCTCTCATTCTTGATCATTTTATGAATGAAGACAGTTTATCCCTGTCCACTCTATCAAGTCCACTCATGACTTTGACCTTATCTTCTTACCGGGCCTGTTACTGTGGTTATCAAATTCAGTTTCAAGAATTTGATTTTGTTCTTTGATTTTACTTAAATAAGGTCTACAAGAATTCTTTTGTAACTGGCTAAAAGTTAAATAGTTTTTTCCTATTGGCTCACTCCCAGCCTCTCCACATTGCTGAGTAGAAAATGCATACCTGCCACCTCCCTGAAATTCTTTTTCCAAAAAATGTCCTTTATTCATAAAATTTGTGAAACTTACAAACCATTTCTGCTTGAAAATTACTGAATTTACAAAAAAATTCAACTTGCCTCCATACATAATGTTCCATTCCTAGGCATCTCAATATAATTGTAATATTTACAAGTTACATGTCATGTAAGGCATACAGCCCAAGAGCAAAAACACTTGAAAATGAAAATTTTAGAAATTGTAATAGAAATAATCTTTTCTGTAGGGACCATGATGTAATCCCAGTTGATGGTAATACTGGACAAGTCAGATTCCAGAAGGAAAACTGGCTTGATAGATCATAAATATAATTTTTGCTCCACAGCAGTCAATCACCAAAACATTTTTACAAGGATCTGCAAAAAAAAAGACACAAGTTTATTGCATAAAGGAAGAAAAACAAAGAACAAAAAAGCTATTTATCTTATAATATATGGTAGTTTATAAAGATCTTATTATACACAGGAAAACAAAAGTTGTGAGCTATTTCCCAACAATACCTCTTACAGTTACTCAAATCCCAGATGAATATTGTTCCAGTTTCAACTCCTTAGTTTCTTATTCCACTGACTCTTCCCAGATCTTTTCCGTGGATTGCTGAGATAACTTTATGATTTCTTTCTGAGTCTTTTTCAATTCTGATGGCCTAAACCTCTTTTTGGTTCAGAAAGCTGTAACACTCATTTCCCCTCTGACAATCTGGATGTTTCAGAGACAAAACCTCTTCTGCTTGATTGACTGCTTCCCATAAACTGAAGTCTTAAGCCTGTTGTTCTGAAACCAAAACCGGACCAATGGCACTGCTCATTCATCTGCCTGTCATAAACCGAGCAGTATCAACGTTTCATCCATTAATACTTCAGGTGCTGAAGTCACAAGCTTTCTTGGATTTTTGTTTTGCATTTAGGTCATTGCTCTCAATGATTTTCGGGCCTTTTTGAAATAAAATACCTTCATGGAACTAATCAAAATTCACCTCTCTCTATATTAAAATCAAATCATAAATGTGAATGTATATTATACACCTTTTATCACACCTTAACCCCTCCAAAGAAAGAAATTAAAAAAGTATTCATAAGAGGCATGTTTATTTTCTATCAAAATTTCCTGATCATATTTCTGTGTTACTTTCAAAGTAATTACATATTTATATTCAATATACACTGATTTCATAATGACTTTATTGTACACAAGTCCACTTTAACAAGGCAGTCATTAGCATTCATATTTGCTCTTGACAAAGTATCCATGATAGCTTTGAACATCTCTCCCCTCCCCCTCCCACATTCATTTGCAATGGCTCTCAAAGTCAAGCAGCCTTTCTTTTCTGCTGACCATCTTTGCTGTCTGTGATATTCACTGATTTCTACGGCAGTCTGGAACCTGATCTCAAACCTGGCTTCCTCTGCTTTCTTTCCATGGTAACATGAAACATGTTAATTTTGTATCCAGGTAAAATACTAATTAGGTATTCATGGCCCCTACTTGCTTTCACCTTGCAAGTGAATGGACAGTTTGCATCAGAGCTATTTACAACCCATTACCTTCAACACCTTTCTGGAATTTGAGGAGACTCAGAGTCTCAGAGGTGAATTTAATTACTATTGCCTTTATTTTGAAACATAAATATCTTGCAGCTTTCTCTCAGTAAAACAATCTAATTCCTCCTTCGATCTCGAAGAATTGAAGTATCCAGGCTAACTGATAAGCGGACTAGACAACAGGTCACATTTGTCTTAACTCTAAAGCTACATTTGCAAGTTATAATAATCTTATAAAGCCCATAGTTGCAACACTGATGTCAGGAGTTCCACCCCCATTTTCACGGTAATGAGTCTATAGATAATTAGTGGAGGTTTTACATCCACCCTCTCTCCTGTAACAGTCCATTACTGAAGTGTTACTGGTCTAATCACATCCTTAGCCATTTCATTGTGCTCTCACCACGGTATACATGTGCTGAAATGATCATAGACTATCAGGATTTTTTTGAAATTTTTCTGCATCTTTGTACCATCTTTACCGTGGTAAAAGGGTAATATTCAATGGGAAATGATTATGGTACTTCTTGTCTTAATCAGTGAGGTAGTTAACCTCTCAGGTAAATATGACTCTGAGCAGTGGGACATATTCAAGAAGGAAATATGGAGAGCACAGGGTCAACATGTTCCAATAAAGAAATAGGGTGGAGCCATCAAATCCTGTGAACCCTGGATATAGAGGAATATACAGCATTGGATAAAGAGAAAAAGAGAGGCTTATGGCAGAAATCCAAGGGCTCAAAATTACAGAAACCTGAAACAATTATAGAATATATAAGAGGGAAAGATAGGTGGAGGGACAGGTAGTGTTGAGGAGGCGGGGAGGCTGCAGAAGGATTTGGATAGGTTAGGAGAGTGGGCAAAGAATGTGGGAAAGTGTGAGGTCATGCACTTTGGTAAGAAGAGTGGAAGCATAGACTATTTTCTAAATGGGGAGAAAATTCATAAGTCTGAAGTACAAAGAGACACGAGAGTTCTAGTCCAGGATTCTCTCAAGGTAAACTTGCCCATTGAATATTTTGTTGAAAGCCCTATCCACACTCCTAATTATTTAATTCACCAGGACAATGGTCCCAGCATGATTCAGGTGCAGTTTGTCTGAGTGGAACAACTCCCTCCTTCCCTAGTACTGGTGCCAATGTATTATGAATCTAAATCCGTTTCTCCCACACTAATCTTTCAGCACACATTTACCTCTTTAATCTTGTTGACTCTGTGCCAATTTGCTCATGGCATGGGTAACAATCCAGAGATTATTACCTTTATGATTCAGCTTTTGAATTTAATCCCAATTTGCTTGTATTCCCTCAGCAGAACCTTTTTCTTCTTTCTACCGTTATCATTGGTACCTACATGGACCATGACAACTGGATCTTTCCCCTCCCACTCCAAGTTCTTCTGCAGCCCAGATGTGATATCCTGAACCCAGGGGACACAGCCTTTGGGACTTGTGATCCTGGCCACAGAGAACAACGTCTATTCTCTTGGCTATGCTATTATTGATTACAATTACATTTCTGTTTTCTCCCTGCTCTTGAATTTCTCCCTGTACCATGACGCTATGGTTAGTTTGCTCATCTCCCTACAGACCCCCACATTGGGAGCAAGAATCTCAAACCTCTTAGACAAGCTCAAGGGCTGAGGCTCCTTCAGCATTACCTCCCAGATCCCTCTACCTGCCTCACTTGTAGTCACACCCTCCTGACTGAATTCAAGGTAGTTAATCTAAAGGGTGAGACTGCTCCTGAAACACAGCATCCAGGTAACTGTTCCCCTCCCTGATGTGTCACAGATATTGAAACTCAGACCCCAGCTCATCAACTCTGCGCCAGGTTTCCTCAAGCAACCAATACTTGCTGCAGATGTGGTCAGTCTGAACCATAATTTGGCCCATCAGCTCTCACATATTGCAGTTACAACATAATGCCTGACCTAACATCTATGTTTTAATTACTTAGCTCTTAATTTGATTTTTAAAAATTCCCCACTGGCCTTTTAGTTCGTAGTCTATAAATATTTTCCCAATTTATGTTTAATCTAAAAGTGACCTATAAAAGAGAGTCAAATGATAACTATCACCAGCTGAACTTATGGTTTACCTGTGATGTCATCTCAATCATCACCTTGGCTTCAATCATCCTGCTAAGAAAACCTTACAAGCACTTCATTCCCCTCTGCAGCAAGTTTCCACATTATGTCCAAATTCCCCGAACTATATATTCACTCCAGAGATAGTAGAAACTGCAGATGCT
>NW_025974938.1:0-1983 GCF_021869965.1 Rhincodon typus
CACACACTCAAACATGCACACACTCTCTTACACACAAATACAAACACGCACATACTCCCTCTTGCACACAAACACAAACAAGTTCACACTCTTTCTCTCACACACATACACAAACATGCACACACTCTCTCTCACACACAAACATGCACACACACTCTCTCGCACATAAACACAAACACGCACACACTCTCTCTCACACACAAAAATGAACACGCACGCACTCTCTCCCACACCCACAAACACAAATACGTATACACTCTCTCTCACACACAAACACGCACACACTCTCTCTCGCACACAAACACAAACACGCACATATTCTTTCTTGCACACAAACGCAAACAAGTTCACACTCTCTCTCGCACACAAACTCAAACACGCACAGACTCTCTCTTGCACACAAACACACACACACTCTCTCCCACAAACACAAACACAAATACGCATACACTCTCTCTCACACGCACACAAAAACACGCACACACCCTCTCACTCACACACAAACACAAACATGCACATACTGTCTCTCGCACACAAAAACAAAGATGCATGCACGCTCTCTCACTCACAAACACAAACACGCACACACTCTCTCACGCACTCAAACACACATACACTCTCTCCCACACACACAAACACAAACACGCACATACTCTCGCTCGCACACAAAAACAAACACGCACCCACGCTCTCTCACTCACAAACAAAAACACGCACACACTCTCTCCCACACCCACAATCACAAATACACATACACTCTCTCTTTCACACAAACACAAGCACACACACACTCTCTCCCACAAACACAAACACACATACATACTCTCTCACACACACACAAAAACATGCACACACCCTGTCACTCACACACAAACACACACTTGCACATACTGTCTCTTGCGCACATAAACAAAGATGGATGCACGCTCTCTCACTCACAAACACAAACACGCACACACTCTCTCACACACTCAAACACAGCAACGTAAACTCTCTCTCTCAGACACACACAAAAACACACACACACTCTCTGACACACACACACAAACACAAGCACACACATACTCTCCCTCGCACACAAACACAAACACGCACACACTGTCTCTCACACACAAAAACAAACACACACCCACACTCTCACGCACAAACAAAAACACGCACACACTCTCTCACACACTCAAACATGCACATACTCTCTCCCACACACAAACACACACACACTCTCTCACACACAAACACAAACACGCACACACCCTCTTACACACACAAACATGCACAGTCTCTCTCACACACACACAACAAGCATACACACGCTCTCTCACACAGGCAAACACACACACACACTCTCCCTCACACTCACATTCAAACACGCACACTCTCTCCCTCACACACACAAACACGCAGACACTCTCTCTCACACACAAACTCAAACATGCACACACTTTCTCTCACACACAAACACGCACACACTCTCTCGCACACAAACACAAACACACACATATTCTTTCTTGCACACAAACACACACACACTCCCTCCCACAAACACAAACATAAATACGCATACACTCTCTCTCACACGCACACAAAAACACGCACACACCCTCTCACTCACACACAAACACAAACATGCACACACTCTCTCTCGCACACAAAAACAAACATGCACGCACGCTCCCTCACTCACAAACACAAACACACACACACTCTCTCCCACAAACACAAACACAAAGACGGATACACTCTCTCTCACACACACACAAAAACACACACACACCCTCTCACTCACACACAAACACAAACACGCACATACTGTCTCTCGCGCTCAAAAACAAAGACGCATGCACGCCCTCTCACTCACAAATACTAACACGCACAGACTCAAACATGCACACACTCTCTCCCACACCCACAATCACAAATACACATACACTCTCTCTCACACACAAACACAAGCATGCACACACTCTCTCTCACACACAAACA
>NW_025974938.1:2483-4977 GCF_021869965.1 Rhincodon typus
TCTCTAGCACACAAAAACGAACATGCACGCACTCTCTCACACACAAAAACAAACATGAACCCACACTCTATCACTCACAAACAAAAAAGCGCACACACACTTTCACACACTCCAATACGCACACACTCTCTCCCACACCCACAATCACAAATACACATACACTCTCTCTCACACACAAACACAAGCACGCACACTCTCTCTCTCACACACAAACACATGCACACTCTCACACACACACAAACACAAACACGCACACACTTTCTCTCACACACAAACACGCACACACTCTCTCTCGCACACAAACACAAACACGCACACACTCTCTCTCACACACAAAAACAAATAAGCACCCACGCTCTATCACTCACAAACAAAAACACGCACACACTCTCTCACACACTCAAACACGCACACACTCTCTTACACACAAACACAAACACGCACATACTCTCTCTTGCACACAAACACAAACAAGTTCACACTCTCTCTCTCACACACAAACACAAACACGCCCACACTCTCTCTCACACACAAAAACAAACACGCACCCACGCTCTTTCACTCACAGACAAAAACACACACACACTCTCTCACACACTCAAACACACGCACACTCTCTCCCACACCCACAAACACAAACACGCACGCACTCCCTCTTACACACAAACATGCACACACTCTCTCTCGCACACAAACACAAACACTCACACACTCTCTCTCACACACAAACACAAACAAGTTCACACTCTCTCTCTCACACACAAACACAAACACACACACACTCTCTCTCACTCACAAACAAAAACACGCACATCCTCTCTCTCACACACAAACATGCACACACTCTCTCTCACACACAAGCACAAACACGGACACACTCTCTCTCGCACACAAAAACAAACATGTACCCACACTCTATCACTCACAAACAAAAATGCACACACGCTTTTTTACACACTCAAATACACACACACTCTCTCCCACACCCACAATCACAAATACACATACACTCTCTCACACACAAACACAAGCACGCACACTCTCACTCACACACAAACACAAACATGCACATACTGTCTCTCGCACACAAACACAAACACGCACCCACACTCTCTCACTCACAAACACAAACATGCGCACACTCTCTCTGACAGTCACAAACACAAACACACACTTCCTCTCACACACATGCTCTCTGTCACAAACAAATACACACACACGCGCACTCACTAACACGCATCCAAACAAGCGCTCTCTCTCACACACAAACAAAAACACGCAGACACTCTCACACACAAACACGTGCACACTCTCACACACACACAAACACAAACACGCACCCACGCTCTCTCACTCACAAACACAAACACACTCTCTCACACACTCAAACACGCACACACTCTCTCACACACTCAAACACACACACACTCTCTCCCACACCCACAAACACAAATACGCATACACTCTCTCTCCCACACAAACACGCATACACTCTCTCACACACAAGCACAAACACAGACACACGCTCTCTCACACACAAAAACAAATAAGCACCCATGCTCTATCACTCACAAACAGAAACACGCACACACTCTGTCCCACATCCACAATCACAAATACACCTACACGCTCTCTCACAAATAAACACAAACAAGCACACACGCTCTCTCACACACAAACATGCACAAACTCTCTCGCACACAAACACAAACTGCAGAAACTCTCTCTCACTCACAAACACAAACATGCACACACTCTCTCACACACTCAAATACACACACACTCTCTCCCACACACACAAACACAAACACGCACATACTCTCACTCGAAAATGAACACAAACACGCACACACTCTCTCTCACACACAAAAACAAACACGCACCCACACTCCCTTGCTCACAAACAAAAACACACACACACTCTCTCATGCACTCAAACACGCACACACTCTCTCCCACACCCACAATCACAAATACACATACACTCTCTCTCACACACAAACACAAGCACGCACACACTCTCTCTCACACACAAACATGCGCACACTCTCTCTCACACACAAAGACAAACACGCACACACTCTCTCACATACAAACATAAACACGCACACACTCTCTCTCGCACGCACACAGAAAAACGCACAGACTCTCTCTCATGCACAAACACAAACAGGCACACACTATCTCTCATACCCAAACACAAACATGTTAAGACTCTCTCTCACACACAAACACAAACATGCACATACTCTCTCTCACTCACACACTCTAACACGCACACACTCTCACACCCACAAACACAAATACGCATACACTCTCTCTCGTACACAAACACGCACACACTCTCTCTCGCACACAAACACAAACACGCACACACTCTCTCTCACACACAAGCACAAACACGCACACACTCTCTCTCACACACAAGCACAAACACGGACACACTCTCTCTCACACACAAAAACAAATAAGCACCCACGCTCTATCACTCACA
>NW_025974938.1:5477-6678 GCF_021869965.1 Rhincodon typus
GTGTTTGTGTTTGTGTGTGTGAGAGTGAGTATGTGCGTGTTTGAGTGTGTGAGAGAGTGTGTGCATGTTTGTGTTTGTGTGTGATAGAGAGTGTGTGCGTGTTTGCGTTTGTGTGCGAGATTGAGTATGTGCGTGTTTTTGTGTGTGAGAGAGTGTGTGCATGTTTGTGTTTGTGAGTGAGAGAGCGTGGGTGTGTGTTTGTGTTTGTGTGCGAGAGAGAGTATGTGCGTATTTGTGTTTGTGTGTGTGGGAGTGAATGTGTGCATGTTTGAGTTTGTGAGAGAGTGTGCGGGTGTTTGTGTTTGTGTGTGTGAGACCATGGGTGCGTGCTGGTTTTTGTGCATGAGAGAGAGTGTGTGAGTGCTTGTGTTTGTGTGTGTGGGTGAGAGTGTGTACGTGTTTGTGTTTGTGTGTGAGAGAAAGTGTGTGCGTATTTGTGTCTTTTTGCGAGAGAGAGTATGTGAATGCTTGTGTTTGTGTGTCAGACAGAGTGTATGCATGTTTGTGTTTGTGTGCGAGAGACAGTCTGTGCCTGTTTGTGTGTGAGGGAGAGTGTGAGCTTGTTTGTGTGCGTGTGGGAGAGTTTGTGCGTGTTTGTGTGTGTGAGAGAGAGTGTGTGCGTGTTTGTTTTTGTGTGTGAGAGAGAGTGTGTGAGTTCTTGTATGGTGTGAGAGAGTGTGTTCTTGTTTGTGTGTGAGAGAGTGTGTGTGTGTGTATTTGTGTGTGAGAGAGTGTGTGTGTGTTTGTGTGTGAGAGAGTGTGTGTGTGTGTTTGTGTGTGAGGGAGTGCGCTTATGTGTTGGCATGTGAGTGAGTGCGCATGTGTGTGTATTTGTTTGTGAGATAGACCATGTGTGTGAGAGCAAGTGTGTGTGTCTGTGTTTGTGACTGTGAGAGAGAGTGTGCACGTGTTTGTGCTTGTGTGTGTGAGAGAGTGCGTGCGTGTTTTTGTCTGTGAGAGATAGTGTGTGCTTGTTTGTGTGTGTGTGTGCATGTGTGAGAGAGAGAGTGTGTGTATGTGTGTTTGTGTGAGAGAGAGTGCATGTGTGTGGATTTGTGTGTGAGGGAGAGAGTGTGCGTGTTTGTGTTTGTGTGTGAGGTAGAGTTGGTGTGTGCTTTAGTGTGTGTGAGAGAGATTGTATGCTTGTTTGAGTGTGTGTGAGAGAGTTTGTGCATGTTTGTGTGTGTAAGAGAGTGTGTGC
>NW_025974938.1:6688-8213 GCF_021869965.1 Rhincodon typus
TGAGTGTGTGAGAGAGTGTTTGCGTGTTTGTGATTGTGAGTGAGAGACCGTGGGTGCGTGGTTGTGTTTGTGAGTGAGAGAGCATGGGTGTGTGTTTGTGTTTGTGTGTGTGTGAGATAGTGTGTGCTTTTTTTGTGTGTGTGTGTGAGAGAGAGTGTATTCGTATTTGTGTTTGTGTGTGTGGGAGAGAGTGTGTGCATGTTTCCGTGTGTGACAGAGTGTGTGCATGTTTGTGTTTGTGAGTGAGAGAGCATGGGTGTGTGTTTGTTTTGTGTGTGAGAGAGAGTGTGTGCGTGTTTGTGTTTGTGTGTGAGAGAGAGTATGTGTGTCTTTGTGTTTGTGTGTGCGAGAGAGAGTGTGTGCGTGTTTGTGTTTGTGAGAGAGTGTGCACGTGCTTGTGTTTGTGTGTGAGAGAGACTGTATGTGTATTTGTGTTTGTGGGTGTGGGAGAGAGTGTGTGCGTGTTTGTGTTTATGTGTGAGAGAGAGTGTATGCGTATTTGTGTTTGTGGGTATGGGAGAGAGTGTGTGTGTGTTTGTGTGTGAGAGAGAGTGTGTGCATGTTTGTGTTTCTGTGTGAGACACAGTGTATGCATGTTTGTGTTTGGGTATGAGAGAGAATCTGTGCATGTTTGTGTTTGTGTGCGAGAGTGTGTGTGTGTTTGTGTGTTTGTGATAGAGTTTGTATGCTTGTCTGTGTGTGTGTGAGAGAGTGTGTGCATGTTTGTGTTTGTCTGTTTGAGAGTGTGTGCGTATCTGTGTTTCTGAGTGAAAGAGAGAATGTGCATGTTTGTGTTTGCTTGCGAGAGAGAGTGTGTGTGTCTTTGTGTTTGTGTGTGTGAGAGAGAGTGTGTGCATGTTTGTGTTTGTGTGCGAGAGAGAGAGTGTGTGCGTGTTTGTGTGTGAGAGACAGTGTGTGCGTGTTTGTGTTTCTGTGTGAGACAGTGTATGCATATTTGTGTTTGTGGGTGTGGGAGAGCGTGTGTGCATGTTTGAGTGTGTGAGAGCGTGGGTGCGTGTTTGTTTTTGTGTGTGTGTGTTTGTGTGATAGAGTTTGTATGTTTGTTTGTGTGTGTGTGAGAGGGAGTCTGTGCATGTTTGTGTTTGTTTGCGAGAGAGAGTGTGTGCGTTTTTGTGTTTGTGGGTGTGGGAGAGAGTGTGTGCATGTTTGAGTGTGTGAGAGAGTTGGTATGCTTGTATGTATGTGTGTGAGAGAGAGTGTGTGCATGTTTGTGTTTGTTTATGAGAGAGAGTGTGTATGTGTTTGTGCTTGTGTGTGAGAGAGAGTGTATGCGTGTTTGTGTTTGTGTGTGAGAGAGAGTGTGCGCGTGTTTGTGTTTGTGGGTGTAGGAGGAAGTGTGTGCGTGTTTGTGTGTGTGAGAGAGTGTGCGCGTATTTGTGTTTGTGTGTGACAGAGAGTATGTGTGTCTTTGTGTTTGTGTGTGCGAGAGAGAGTGTGCGTGTTTGTGTGTGAGAGAGAGTGTGTGCGTGTTTGTGTTTGTGCGTGAGAGAGAGTCTGTGCGTGT
>NW_025974939.1:0-8212 GCF_021869965.1 Rhincodon typus
CAGAAAAAGGGTCTAGGCCCGAAACGTCAGCCTTCCTGCTCCTCTGATGCTGTCTGGCCTGCTGTGTTCATCCAGCTCTACACCTTGTTATAATTGAACTGTTTATGTTTGGCTTGAAATTTTAATCATGTACAAATAACCCTCCTAGTCTGCCATAATATGTGACTTCTACCATGAGGCACATATATTATAAGCAGATTTATAAGATGACTTCAGTGATGAGCTTAAGTTGAAGACACTGCCGTGTTATATAGTCAAAGTGAGTGTGTGAAATGACACTGAGATGACTGTCACAGAGCTGTAAGGAATCACAGTCACTGAGATAGAAACGTAGGTATATAATAAAAGAACAATGAAGCAACCCACAGTTAAAACACTAGTTGAGGGAAAATGGCTACAGCTTTTCCCCTACCAGCTTCTGTTCAAATGGCAGGGGATTTTCTTCCCTGATATTTTTCACAAAGTCAGAATTCTAAAAAAGCAATGGATCTGTTGAGCAAACTAGAACAGTTATAAGTTGATAGAATTTTATCACCGCTGAAGAGGCTGTTTCAAAACATATTCCATTCAAACTGTTTCTGCAGAGCAAGGAAAAAGCACACAAAAATTTTAAAAGCTTTGACTGCATACTTTTAGCCGAAGTGAATGTTATGTATGAACAATATTTTCAATACTAGGGATCAAGGTGAGAAAAAGTGTTCATTGATTAACACATAATGTTAATAGTTCAGTTGCAAAAACATGTAAATTTGCACAATTAACGGATGATCTAATCAAGGGCAGGATGACATTTAGAACAAGAAATCCCACAGTGAGACCTCACCGCATAAGAGAAGAGAAACTCGAAGAGAATATGCAGAAGAGCTGGAATCGTCAGCACTACAGCACATTCATGGAACAGCAGACCAGATCTTTCATTATGTTGACAGATAGGAACCCCGGGCACACGGTGCAGAACGCAATTACTACGAAGGACATGATGCAAAGGGGAAGAAGGCACGTCCAGTGTAGGGAAAGGAGTATCTGAAACATTTAAATACAAGTGTCTAGCTAAACTGAAGCACTTTAAGCAGTTACAGGCCTTGTATTGAACACACTGTTGGGTTGTATACTGAAAACAATTTGATCTAGTAGGTGATGCCCTTATTGTCAGCATGAAGTAGGAAGCATAGTGGGAGGAGACTGAGGTGTATGTTGTTTTCAGACAGCAATGGCACAGAAAGCACAGCAATGGACCTTATTGATATCAAAGCAAGTACTTCAGTGAGGGAGACCTTCATATTGTTGTTTAACCCAGGGGGAAAGATGGATTATGAAAGTGCAGTGAAGCTTTGAAGGTCATTTTATGGTGATGCCAAATTGCACATTGCAAGGGCATGTTTTCCAACAAATCAGGCAGAAAAAGAGGGAAACAATAACTTTATCCACGTTTCTCTTGAGGCCTATGTTGGCTAGATGTAACTATATTGCGATGACTTGAAATAACCCTAGATAATGTATCAGGTGCTTCAGCATTGCAGGTTGGCTAGGTTGGGGCTCAAGGTGCTTGAAAGAGGAAGTAACTTAACATTGAATGACACTGTGAAATTAGCAACTTCAATGGAAACAGTGGATGATTTTCAAAGCATGAAATTTGATCCCACCTTTGCCATTGGCACAATTAAGGAAGAGGATAATAGAGTGACACATCAGAATCAAGGTACGTGTATATGTAAACAGTGAAAGTCTGACAGAAAGTGGCAATTTGGGGTATTATGGAAAATAATGACTGCTCCACAGTGAAGGGAAAGACATACTGAAACTGTGGGAGCCATGTCCATTTCACCCAGAAATGCTGAAATGAATCTGAACAGAAAGGAAAGCCTAAGAAACTGTTTCACTGTTGGAAGTTGGAGTGTTGAGGCAGAATTCATGTTATACATTAGAAAACAACTGTACCAAAACAGAGTCCAAGTGCATACTTTCAGTGAGAGCTTTATTTCAGTTAGTCACACTCCATAAAACTCATAGCCCATTGATTAGTAGGACCCCACATTTATAGAATTAATTCTCACCCAGTTAACCATTAAGCAATATATCTTCTGTTCTCTTGTTCCATTAGGTCTGGGGTGTCCTTTTCGATTTATCTGATAATAACAATTCATAGTGATTGAGGAGGAAGGTGAGCATCCTCTGTGTTGAGAAACTCCCAAGCTTTGGCAGTCCTAAACATTAAATTAAAAGTGAATTCTGTGAAACATTAAGTGAAGCTTAGAGAGAAGTTTGAACCAATCTTTCAAGGCAGAGCATTGCATACAGAAGTTAGGACTTCACTTTACAGCTGTCCAAGACATTGGTAATGACACGTTTGGAGTACTACGCGCAATTCTATTCGCCCTGCTATAGGAAGGATATTATTAAACCGGAAAGGGTCCAAAAAATATTTTACAAGGATGTTACCAAGACTGGAAGGTTTGAGATATCTGTGGAGGTTGGATAGGCTAGAACTTTTTTCTCTGGAGCATAGGAGGCTGAGGAGGGACCTTATACAAGTTTATAAAATCATGAGGGGCATATTTAAGGTGAATAGCCAAGGTCTTTCCCTACTGGAGGGAAGTCCAAAACAGGAGGGCATAGGTTTAAGGTGAGAGGAAAAAGATTTAAAAGGGAACTGAGGGCCAACCTTTTCACACAGAGGATGGTATTCATAAGGAACAAGCTGCCAGAGGAAGTGGTAGAGGAGGGTACAATTACAACATTTAAAAGACATTTGGACTAGTACATGGATAGGAAAGGTTTAGAGAGATATGGGCCAAATGCAGGCAAATGGGACTTGTTCAGTTTAGGAAACCTAGTTGGCTTAGACAAGTTGGGCCAAAGGACCTGTTTCCATGCCATATGCCTCTATGACTCTATGATTTGAAAAGTTGCACAATCACCAACTGAAATTACCAATCACGAGAACATGAAGCCAGTAGTGGAAGTCCCACAATTAGGCAATATAACCTGCCCGCAGCTGGTTCCGACTGCAGAGTGAGCTTCTTTCTGGTCACTGACCAATCTACCCCATTCCCCTCAACCCGATTTTTTTTTTTTGCCCTGATTTAGATTTTGTTTCACTGAACTTACTAAACATTCATAATTGGCGAACGCATTTACCCATTTAGTTAGGCAAATAGTGATTTGTCATGTTTGTTTGCCAAATTAATTAGTGTGCTTATAAGCATTCACTTCATGTAATGCCAGAAAATCATGGCCAAGTTTTGAGTCTGATAAGGGAGGGGTCAGAGGGTAATTGCTTGAGTATTAGATGCCATAGGATATTTGAATAAGAAATTGAAAGCGCACCACACACTATACAGATAACACATGTAAGAGCAATAAGAGGAAGGCTCCAATAAAGATTTTTTTTGTTTACTTGTGAGTATCAGTGTTGTTCTTTCAGCCCGAGAAGTGACAATACATAGTTTGTAAAAGACATGGGGATTGTGTTGGTTTTTAAGCAGTGATTGATGATTTGTAAGAGTTTAGTAGAATTCGATGAAATTTAAATTAGCAGGTTCTACATAAAATAGGTGATCAGGCAATGATAACAAGAATGGAAAATGTGAGATCAGTGACAATATGTAGGAAAATAGGAGAGAAATAAGAAAGGAAGTTTCAAGGTAAGTATTGAGGAATGACAATATGCAACTGAATGGGAGGGCAAACAAATCCCTCTTTCTCTTCAAGGACCATGCTCTGGGAACACATTGGTGACCATAGACTTGTATGTATTGGTCCACAGTTGCTTGTCAAGGTACTACAGTGTTTAGCTGTTGCCTTCTGCATATTCTGACTCATCAGAAAATTATACCAATCTTACCGCCTACCACAGGTGTATTGGAAGTATCTGAAGCTTGATTTTCCAATACTTGGCCAGATAATGAATGCACCTTCCATGGCCAAAAGGTCCCACAGTGAGATTTGAGAAAAAACGGTCGCAGCAGTTAAATGAATATTTACCACTTGGGTGACAAAGAAGCACCTGTGCTCCTTGAACTTGTTCAAGGGGACAAAGGAGAGGACACAGATTATGTGTTGAATGAAGTAGTTAATTTTGGAGAAAAATAGCTAAAAATGACCTTTAATCCCAAGGAACAATTCCTGAATGGTCAAGCAATGGTCAAGAACTCAGTAGTCAACCTAAACAACTATGCCATTCCTGTCACAGAATTCATTAGTAAGTGTATAGAAGCCTTTTGCCTTGCCGAAGAACACTGATCAGTCCATTCGGTGAACTGACAAATTGTCAACTTGTAAGGCATAGAACTTTTCACTGTAAGTAGGTACATTTAACAATAATAAATCAAATCAAATCAAATTAATCAAGAACAATTATAAGTAAAAGAGCATGAGACCCAGTAAAGCTTGATATGTCCAGTTTGTTCATGTGCTCTAAACTCAACTGTGATCAGATAGATCCAGCAGATCTTTCACTTGGAGGAGCATGCTTTTTGATTTAGTTGCATTTTGATGACATTGTGATAAGGTGACATTACTACATTTCCAAATTTGCATGTGATAACGGCAGTCTAAAAATTCTTATTATTGACAATGTTCTTTGAGGAAAAAAATTATCTCTTGAAACAAGAAAAAAAGCAAAACATAATAGTTTCATTAAGTGATGCTCTTAAGCATCATTTGGTGCTTCAAAGTAATAGTGCTGCCCAAAAAACACTTGAAGAGTTCAAGTCTCTGAAGAGGTTCCCTGGGGCATTTCATTACTCAGCAAGAAAAATAGTTCTATAAGAAATTCAGACAGATGAAGGCACAAAGTGCCCCTAAATATTTCAAGATTAAACATAATTACAAGTCTCTGCTGTCTATAAGCTGACAGGTTCTCTCATTAGATTGGAACAGCGCAATTGCACAAAATGGCTTGTCAGCTCATGACATGTTCTGTGGGCATAAAATTTTAAATTATAAAGGCCTCCAAAAGATTAGTCTACAAAAATTTCTTACCAAAACAGATGGTGTTTACCAACTGTTTGAAAGGCTCTCAATTATTTGTAAGATCTTCCACTAGTGACAAGGTGTTATGGATATACTTCTTTGAGTGAAAGAACATCAGCAACAACATGTTATTGTTGACTTGCAATCCTATTTAGTGCAAGGGTTCATTGCATTAGGTATGAAAGCTGAGCTAGAAAACTTGTCACAGCTTGGTCTAGTAAGTGATAATTGATCGAATGATGGTTTAAGGCTGCAAATCTGCATGAAAAGCAGCTATTTACTACTTCAGATTAATGGTGGCACTTTGTACACTTCTGTATTATAGTATACTGCCAGAAACAACTTGATTCAACTTTCTATCCCCTCCTCCCACCTCAAGCCGCACCTCCATCTCCTACCGACCAACCTCATCCCGCCCCCTTGACCTGTCCGTCCTCCCTGGACTGACCTATCCCCTTCCTAACTCCCTACCTACACTCACCTTTACTGGCCCCATCCCCGCCTCTTCGACCTGTTTGTTTCCTCCCCACCTATCCTCTCCTCTATCCCTCTTCTATCCGCCTCCCACTCTCTCCCTATTTATTTCAGAACCCCATTCCCCCCCACCTTTTCTGATGAAGGGTCTAGGCCCGAAACGTCAGCCTCTCTGCTCCTATGATGCTGCTTGGCCTGCTGTGTTCATCCAGCCCTGCACCTTGTTGTCTTTGATTCAACTTTTGATCTGTTGTATGAAGCACTTTGCTTCTTTGCTCATTCATGAGACATGGGCATTACTGGCTAGACCAGTATTTGTTATCCAGCCCTAACTGCCCCAGAGAAGATGGTGGTGAGCCACCTCATTGAACAACTTATTCTATAGAGTGTAGGTGCATACACAGTTATGTTGGGGAGGGAGTTTCAAGCCTTTGAGCCAACAGCAATTACCAGTAGCACAGTTCAAGGCAGAATGATTTGGAAGGGAACCTGCAGGTAATAGTATTCCCATGTACCTATGACCCATGTCATTCTAGACAGTAGAAGATATGGAGGATGTGGTGAAATGGACCTCTGACATTTACTGCAATGCATCATGGAAATGGTATATAGTGCTGAATCTGCGCGCTGATGGTAAAGTAAGTGCATGTTTAAGGTGCTGGATTTGTTACCAGCAATGCAAGTTTTGAGCCTGGATGGTGCTTCTTGTATATTGTTCGAGTTGTACTCCTCCAGGCAACTGGAAAAGGCATCTTTGTGCCTTGTAGGTGGTGGACAGGCACTGGAGAGTTGGGAAGCCAACCTAAATACACAAACTTATCATACAATGCCTAACCTCCAACTTGGCCTTGTAGCTACAGTCTTTCTTTATTTGATCTAGTTCAGTGATAATCCCAAGAAAGTTCAATTTTTATCTTTATTCTTTCGGAGTATTTGGACTTCACTGGCTAGACTAGTACCTGTTTGCCATCCTCAATTGTTTGGACAAGTTGGGGTGAGTTGCCTTCTTGAACTGCTGCAGTCAATTTGGTTTAAGTAGTCGCACAATTCTGTTAGGGAGGGGTGGCTGGATTTTGACTCAGTAACAGGAAATGAGCAAAATATATTTCCAAGTCAATGAAAGGTAATCTGTAATCATAATGCCATTGAATGCTGAGGGGAGATAGCTAGATTACCTCTTGTTGACGACTTTTATTGCCTGCACTTGTGTAATTTGAATGAATCGTGTCACTTGTCAGTAGAAGCCTAAACCTAGTCCAGATCTTGCAAAACATGTACAAATTTCTTCAGTTTTTGTTGAGTTGTCAATTGTACCCAAAATTGTGTAATCATCAGTGAAAATCAGACCATATAATGGAAGATAGGTCATGGATGGAGCAATTGAAGATGATTGAGCATACTGGTTGGGCTAAAATGTATTTTCCATCCCTAATTGTCATTGAAAAAGTGGTGGTGAACTATTTTTTTGAATCATTACAGTCCATTTGGTGCAGGTACATCCTCAATTCACTCCACCTGTTCCAGAGATGTGTCATAACATTCCTGAAAAACTATCTACACTGAGGAACTGCTGCAGTGATATTCTGGGACTGAGATGATTGACATCCAACAAATCACATTTGTCTTCTTTTGTGCAGATTATGATTCCAATCATCAAACAGTTTTCTCTCTGATTCCCAGTGACCAAATCAGAGGGCTGACAGCTCTTCAGCCTTGGCAGTACCACAAGGAGAAGAAAGTGCTATTGACACAGTTTGAGGATTACAATGGTGCCTCCGTTACATAGACATGCCCTCAATGGTGAGTATCTCTTCACTGAACATGTTGCTGCAGCGTAAAAAAAGGTCCGCATCCTGGTGAACTTTTCTGAAGTGTGCCATAGTCCCTATTTTATAAAGATATATCACATGAGAAAAAGACTGGATCCTGAAGGGAAAGGGATATTAGATGAGGACTCTGAATGGGTGTATCTAAAAGAGAGAGCGCAAAATTAGCAATTGATACACAAATACAAAAAAAAATGAATGCAGTCACTCCAAAATATGAAGCTACCCACTAAATACACATATCCAACTGTGCAAACTCCTTCCATATATTTTGCATAGATAATTGTCAAAGCAAGACACTATTAAGTCTGATTGTCGATGCAAACACTTTATTCAAGTTATGTTTTATTTCTGTTTCTCTGCCCTGTACTAGAATGAATTTTCTATGTAATTGTTTCTTAATCTTGATCACCCTATCAAGATGAGTTGATTTGAGATTAATTGAACACAGGTCGGAGGATTAATGGAAAAGTGAAGTCCTTGCTGTTATCTAGAATCAAAATGTCAATAAAAGATACTCAAAACACTCATGAGCACTTGAACAGCAAGTCCATGGAGAGAGAAATAGAACTAAAGGGCTGAATTATCACTCCCCAAAAAATAGCCTCGTGTCAGAGGCAAAAATGTAAGAAATCAGAAACACAAACCCAAGTTGCCTGAAATATGCCCACTTGAGGTTTTAACAGAAGCAGGATGAGTGGTGGGCTATCAAGCCAGAAGGAAGGGAATGAATGGTTTCAATGTTTTAATAGAAAACATATTTTTGATGGTTTTCAATGCCCAGATGCAGAAGTGAGTGGTGATATCAGGTATTTATACAACACTTCAGTAAACATGTAACAAATGAATATAGGTAGAACCAGCTTCAAACATTTAGATGAAAGATAGTAGGAACTGCAGATGCTGGAGAATCCGAGACAACAAGGTGCAGGGCTGGA
>NW_025974940.1:0-8212 GCF_021869965.1 Rhincodon typus
GAGCTGGATGAACACAGCAGGCCAAGCAGCATCAGGGGAGCAGGACATCTGTAGTTGTTTTTAGCTGCATAAGACCTCCTTTTAAAAAAACATTTGGAATTATACGTTAGAATTTCCACAGTACTTCAGGGCTGTGATCTGTCATAATAACAATTTTCACTGGCCCCAAGGCTTCCTGACCTACACCAACTGCCAGCTCAGCTCTGCAGACCATTGCTTTTAAATGGTCTCGTCTCTCCCCTCCCTCTGCAGGCACTTCCAGCCCTACAAATCTTTCAGGAATCTGAGCTCCTACAATTCTGTCCTCTGGACCACCTCTGATTGTCATACTTTGGCCGAACCGTCAAAACTCTTGAACTCTCCAGCTGAGCCTCTCCCCTCTCATTTCTCCTTTAACTCACTCCTTTGACATACCATCTGCCCTAAGTATCTCCTGGGTGTCAAATTAGCTCATGTGAAGCCTAATGAAAATAATAACACAAGCAGATTTTCTGAAGAAGGGTCTAGGCCCAAAATGTCAGCCTTCCTGCTCTTCTGATGCTGCTTGGCCTGCTGTGTTCATCCAGCTCTACACCTTGTTATCTCAGATTCTCCAGCATCTGCAGTTCCTACTATCTCTGAACCTCAGTACCTTCTATAGTTTTAGCAAGATTTCCCTATTTTTATATTCCATCCTGCTTGAAATAAAAGCCAACATTCTATTTACCTCTTACTAAAAACACCCAAATCCATCAGTGCTGCCGATTTCTGCAGTCTTTCTTTATTTAAATAATATTCTGCTCCTCTATTCTTCCTGACAAAGTGCGTAATCTCACATTTTCTCACATTATACTTTATTTACCAAGTATATTCTCACTCACTCAAAATGTCTACATGCCCTTGTAGATTTTTTGTATCATCCTCCGTAGTGTCCTTTCCATCTAATATTGTGTCATGTACAAACTTTGCAATAATACATTTACTTTCCTCATTTGAGTCATTTTTATATATTGTAATATTTATGACCTCATGCACTGATCCCTGTGGCACTCCTTTAGTGGCACAACCATCTTTCTGTTTCCTATTAGTCAGCCAAACTTCTATCCATGCTAATACACTATCTGCCACACCATGCATTCTTATCTTATTAGTAGTTCAATATGTAGTATCTTAACAAATGCTCTTTGCAAGTCCATATATATTATAACCACTGGCTCCCCTTTATCTATCCTGCCTGTCACCTTCTGAAAGAACTATATTATGTTGGCAGGCATGATTTCCCCTTCATGAAGCAATGGTTACCCTGCTTAATAATATTATGTATTTATAAATGTTCTGCTGTTATATCCTTTGTAATAGACTGCAACATTTTCCTAACTCCAGATGTTAACCTAACTTTATTTCTCTCTCTCTCTTTTTAAATAAAGATGTTACATTGGTAGTTCTCCAATCCTCTGGGACTTCTCCAGAATCAAAGGATTCTTGGATGATTACTGCAGTGCATCCACTTTCTCTACAGGTACTTCCTCTAATATCCTATAATGCAACCCATCAGATCCAGGTGATGTATTTGTGTTCAGCCCCACTTGTTTCCCTATTACATTTTCTCTAGTGATTGTTATTATGTTCATTCCCTCCCCAGTGTTTATCCTTTGATTTAGTACTTTTGAAATGCTGTTAATTACCTCTACTGTTAAGACTGTGCAATGTACGTATACGATTAGAGACAGAGAGTAATGTTCATGGATTTTTCCGCAGGGATCGCTACTGGGACCCAAGCTTTTCCTGCTTTATATAAGTGATTTAAATCATGGTGTTCAAGGGAAAGTTTCAAAGTTTCAGAGCAACACAAAACTTGGGATTTGTAAACTGGAAAGAGGCAAGTGTAGAACTTCCAAAAGACATTGGCAAGTTTGTCATGTGGTGACAGATAAAGTCCAATGTGAAATGTGAGAATCATCATAGAATCATAGAATCATTATAGTGTGGAAACAGGACATTCGGCCCAACAAGTCCACTCTGCCCCTCCGAAGAGTATCCCGCCCAGGCCCAATTCCCCCACCCTGGACACTATGGGCAATTTAGGCATGGACAATTCACCTACCCTGCACATCTTTGGACTGTGGGAGGAAACCGGAGCACCCAAAGGAAACCCACGCAGACACGGGGAGAACGTGCAGACTCCACACAGAAAGTCGCCCGAGGGTGGAAGGTGATACACTTCGATACAAAGAACATGGAGAGACAATAAAACCAAAGAATACTCCTCGAAAGATTGTGTAGGAGCATAGAGACTTGCATATCAGTCATATGTGCACATCGGTCATTAACTATGTCAAGAACAGATAGAGAGATCTGCAAATAAATCATACTGTATTCTAGACTTCATTACTCAAAGCATTGAATATAAGAGTAGGGATGGTTTGATGAATATATATCAAACACTATTTAGACTTCAGATCTGATAGAAGTTTTCAAATCATGAAGCCTTTGGATAAAGTAGGTAGGGAGATAATATTCCTGTTCATAAAAGGATTGAGACGTAGAGTCACAGTTTTGAAGTGTTTTGCAAAAGAAACAAGAACAAAGTTTTGCTCTCAGTCTAGCAGCAACTCTCTCTCTATCTATTCCCACAGTCAGTGCCACCCTTAACAGAAGGTGAACATCCTTCATCTTCTTGGCCAGTCTGAAAGCCTAACTTCCAAATTGCCTTTTATCATTCCAATCCTAATGAATAATGATAAAATGAATAAAACACAAAGTTCTTGATTGAGGTCATTAAGTAGTCTTATTATTGATTTTGGATGCACAATATTGAATATATTCTAGTTCACAAGTTTGTTTTCAAGAACCAATGTACATTTCAACACTTCAAAATTGCTATTGAAATGTCACCTATACTAAACTTTGAAAGATTATGCAGAATAAATGAAGATAAAAGTACAAAGCTTCTTATTAAGGGAACACATATAATTACAAAAACAGAAAATAAAAACAGAGAGGGTATAACTTGAAAGCTAGCCAAAACATCATCCAGAATAAAGATGGGTTTGAAAACTGTGACATTTAATACAAATAAAGTATGACCAACAGTATTTGTAAGTAGATACTGGGCTGAGCATTTGCTCCCGTACAACACATAAATGAATTGACAATTTCATTTATCCAATACTCAAGAATATGTAACATCCTAACCAGTACTATAGTATAATCCAGATTGGCTTCTCATGAATCATCAAAAAATCATTGAGCCACACAATGTCTCAAAGACCAAAAAACAAAAATCCTAAAATTCTTGAGACACGTCTACACTCAGTCTGCTGGATTGTAGAAATGATAATGGCGGCTTATTAATTTACAGTGGGATTCAGTCAAATTCTCTCACTGCAGAGACTTAGTTAAATTTCTTAGTCAATTTTCAGTCAATAAAAACCTACAAATGTTTGAAATCAGATGTTATATTTCTTGCCAGCTCAATGATAGCACTTGAATGAAAGGAGGACAAGGGAAGCGCTTCAAAGACTCCCTGAAGGCTTTCCTCAACAAATGAAACAGAGACGTCAACGCCTAGGAGACCCTCCCTCAGAAGAATCCAACTTGGAGGAACCTCCTGTATAAAGGGATGCAGGTATTCGAGGCCATCTGTTAGCAAGAGGAAGTAATGTAAAGGAACCTGAGAAAAGAATGCCAGCTATCTGGAGGCCAAGGACCAATTGCCCCTCCCAAATGTGTAGTTAAAGATGCAACTGTAGGATCGGACTCACCAGTCACACAAAGACCCACAGAACTCGTGACCGGTGAATTTCCTCGGTGGACAACTGTACTCATTAGTGAATGATTGCTGACAGTGATTTGATGTCAATTAATGATGATGTCAGTTGATAATCATTGGGCTGTCAATTTATAAATCAATTGTTGTTGACAGATAGCTGGAAGATTACATTTCAATGCTGAATGAATGAAAGCAGTTGAGAGCAAAAGATATCGAGGTATGTCAGATATTTCTAAATATTTCCCATTGGAGGAAATCGGGAGATACTATATATGTTGTAAATCCAACTGTGAACAGGACAAGGTAGAACAAGTACTGAGAGAATTAGTTAGATTTAGGTTTTGGCTAGGATGGTTAGACAGAATTTGTGTTAATGGAGAAACAACCAGAGATGTCAATTTCTATTTCACTTTTTAATTGCTGTGTAATTTTAGTTATAATTTCAGATTTTCCCAGCAGAGCTTTTTTTTTAAATTCTGTAGTGTTGTATTTTCCATCAATGTATTGTGTGATGTTGTGAATTTTAACCAGCAACCTTGTGCTGGACCATATCTTCAATGCAATGAACTTTAAACAGAGTGAGTTTGTCTTTTAGAATTCACACTTTAGATTGACAGTGATTTGATCCTGGGAATTTTGCAACAATTCTGTTAACAGAAAAGTGCACAGCATACGGCTGAGTTTATTGAATTTATCATAGTTTAATGAAAGAACTCTCAAGTGAGTCACATCAACAAATATTTGTATTATACAATAAATTTTAATTGGAAAGTATGTTTTTGATTACCTGCTGCCAAAAGAATTAAACTCAGGGAGGGTTTCAAGTTAGTTTCCTGCACTACTATAAATCAGAGATAAAGTTAAGTAGAATGAAATGTAACTGCAAGTTAATAAATAACCTTGTCTCATTTTATAATAAAATCTGTTATTACATCTGTTAATTGTAGCAAACATGACTCTTTGAAGATTCAATACAGTGGAGCTAGAGGAACACAGCAGGTCAGGCAGCATCAGAGGAACAGGAGAGTCGATGTTTCAGAATGAAGGGAATAGCCCCAAAACATCGACATCCTGCTTCTTTGATGCTGCCTTAAACTGCTGTGTTCCTCCAGCTCCACGCTGCTTCAACTTGGACTCCAGCATCAGCAGTTCTTGCTATCGCCAAATGACTCTGTGAAGACTATTTAAACTCTTCTGGAATTGATTCAGTACTGTCATGCATCACACAAACATAATTAGCTTAATTTATAGAGTTGTCATTCTTTTCCTTCAGAATCCTCAGACACCGTATAATTTCTTAGAGATAGTAGGAACTGCCGATGCTGGAATCTGAGATAACAAGGTGTAGAGCTGGATGAACACAGCAGGCCAGGCAGCATCAGAGGAGCAGGAAAGTTGACATTTCGGGTCTGGACCCTTCTTCAGAAAAAGGGTCCAGACCCGAAATGTCAGCTTTCCTGCTACTCTAATGCTGCCTGGCCTGCGGTATTCATCCAGCTCTACACCTTGTTAACTCTGTATCGTTTCTTTCAGTCTTATGTAAATTAATCTCAGACCAAAGCTACTGTTTGTTTTCACTCATCCCTATTTTTTTACGTCAAAATGGGCGCACTTTGAACTTAGACAACAAGGTGCAGGGCTGGATGAACACAGCAGGCCAAGCAGCATCATAGGAGCAGAGAGGCTGACGTTTCGGGCCTAGACCCTTCATCAGAACATACTCTGCTGGGCTAAAAAGAAGGCAGAAAAGAATTTGCATTTATTTAGCATTTTTCACAACTTCAACACTTGACGCCAGCTAAATACGAATGAAGTATAGTCACTGTTGACATATAGAAATGGCTGCAGTCAATTTGCACATAACATGATTCAACATAGGGATATGAAAATGACCAGATAATCAGCCCTATTAATGTTGATTGAAGGATAATTATTAGCTGGGAATTCCTGCCCTTTTCCAAAATGTTGTTGCGTGGTCTTATATTTCCCTAACAGATTAGGCTGGCTTTGATTTAATATCCCACGTGAAAGGCAACATCTCTTCAAGTATTATGCTGAGGTGTTAGCCTAGACTTTCTGTTCAAGTCTTAGGAGAGGGCCTTGAATCCAAAACAAATTCTTAAAGATGTGTGCAAATGATCAAATTGTATCATCAAATTTCTGGGAGTAGAGTGTGGTTTTCTCATTCTGCATTGTCCATGGAGCAATCGTTGCTGTTGTTATATGTTGCTGAATTGTGAACTATATGGCTTCCGTAACTGTTTTCCCATTATTGTCTTGCTAACAGCAGTTATTGGTTTTGCAGTGAACAGTTTTCCACACTAGGAATTCTTCTAGTTCTTTCCTATAGATTTGAAAGAAGATGAGAAATGTATATAGAATAAGTAAACAAAAACAAAGTTGCTGGAAAAGCTGTTTAACTCAGTTCTGAGGAAAGGTCACCGGACCCGAAACGTTAACTCTGTTTTCTCCTCCACAGATGCTGCCAGACCTGCTGAGCTTTTCCAGCAACTTTGTTTTTGTTCCTCATTTACAGCATCCGCAGTTCTTGTGGTTTTTATAAAGAATAGGTAAAGGTGAGTGAAATTGCACAAGCCACTTGAAACGCACAACTTGTCCCAGAAGCTCTGTTTTGCAATTATTGCACGTTAAACTGTTTGTTTCTGATCCATCTTTCACACAAACTCTCCGTCACCGCTCCTAACTCTCTAATGTCTGTCCTTTTAATCGCTTCATCTATTTTCTTCTTGCTACTAGGTAACAGCAACAACTTGTGGTATCGTTCTTGTAAATTTTCCTGGCACTTTCGTTGGTGATTTATAACCTAGATAAGGGTTAATGTTACAATGAGACTTTAGTGCCACAGTTCTGATCAGACCATTAAATTTCTACATGACTGGATGTTTGCAATCCATCACATAAAACATTTAGCAAGTTCATCAGTCTTTGGTGCACTCATGTACAAATCAAAGGGAGACGTCTTGGTTGCAAGGCAAAAGCACCTGATGGAAAACAAGTAGCAGCACAAGAGTGTCCATCATTTTTACCAGTAGGTTGGTTTCCCAAAGTGCAAGGCTTCACAAATAGTCATAGCCCCCTCTGAACAAATAATCCTATGATCTATAAACAAAGGAAAGTTCATCAGGTCCCAATCCTAACTGTTACTTCTGGATAACTGTTGATGGCACATTCTGGTGTTGGCCCCAAATGAATTTGCAAACTCAGTGAGAGGGTGTCTCACTTGTGTGGGATAAGGAGATATAAATGCCACTCTCTACCTGATAACAAGCTTTGGGAACCTCAACACCTACGCCATTTTGCAAAAATTGTATAATTTCAAACCAGTTACCAAGACTGAACCCAATCTTGTACAGACTGCCGCTATTCCAAGCTCTCTAATGGCCAAGGAGGCAGATACATCTGGTTTATGGAGTCCCTGATCTTGGCTATAGCCCAACCCCATTATTTTCTGCATAAGGCAAAGAAGAAACTTCTGGAAATGGTGCAATAACAAAAGCAACAACATTTTGAAATTATATAACACCTCTAACATTGCAAAATAACATCCCAAGATCCTTCACAGAGCATTACCTAAGAAAATTTAACACTCATTGATATAAAATGTTATGGCTACCAAAATGTTGAGCAAAACTCATGCTCTGTTCTACCAAACAAGTATTTTTAAATCCATTAATGTTGAAACAATGAAAATCAGAGTGTCAATGAGACTAGAAGTATGGCATTGATATTACTAGATCTGTTCATTATTTCTGATGCTCTATTATTATTTTCCAGAACAGTATTTTGCTTTTGTATTCAAGGGTGAAATAGTTGGAGGACCAAGCATCCCCATTGTAGCTCTGGCTATTGTTCCCCTTGACAAATGCACAAACAAATGTACAATCTAGATGCATGAAGTCTCTATCCATTCTATGGTATTGCAGGCTATTGGCATGCAGCAGAAATGCAACTATTTGGAGACATCAAGAAAGGAGAGGCTGAGATTTGTAACTTGCACAAAAACTCCAAGGTCATTTTGGCATTCTGATTCTTGCACAACAACACAAACCTGGGAGTCGTAGTCATGGAGATGGAGAATTAGGTTTCACAGAATCAACACTTGTAGAAGAGGAAGAGAAAAAGAGAATAGAAATGGTCAAAGACAATAAAACCATTGTGGAAACAAATAGATCAATCATTGATTTACCTTTTATGAAGAAAGTAATCTGGTCTCAGCTTGAATCATTCCATAAATATTGAACCCAATACAGTGGCTGTGTGAACGTTACAATCAATTACCATATATGATTATCAATCTTTCAACTACACAGTGTTAAAAGGTCACTTGAAGATACATTGACATAAAGTACAATCTACATTTATATGAGATAACAAGGTGTAGAGCTGGATGAACACAGCAGGCCAAGCAGCATCAGAGGAGCAGGAAAGCTGACGTTTCGG
>NW_025974941.1:0-8212 GCF_021869965.1 Rhincodon typus
CATATACCCATCCAGATGCCTTTTAAGTGTTGTAATTGTACCAGCCTTCACCACTTCCTCTAGCAACTTGTACCAGACACACACCATCCTCTGCTGGGAAAAACTGCCCCTTAGGTCCCATTTAAATCTTTCCACTCTCACCGTAAACCTGTACCCTCTAGTTTTGGACTCCTCTACCCTGGGAAAATGACCTTGGCTATTCACCTTATCCATGCCTCTCATGATTTTATAATATAGAGGTTTATAAAAAGGTCATCCCTCAGCCTCGGACACTCCAAAGAAAACAGACCCAGCCTACTCAGCCTCTCCCTGTAGCTCAAACCCTCCAACCTTGGCAACATCCTTGTAAATATCTCCTGCACCCTTTCAAGTTTCACAACATCTTTCCTGTAGCAGGGAGACCAGAACTGAAAGCAGTATTCTAAAAGTGACCTAACCAAGGTCCTGTAGAGCTGAAACATGACTTCCCAACTCCTATACACAATGCACTGACCGATAAAGGTAAGCATACCAAACACTTTCTTCACAATCCTGTCTACCTATGACTCCACTTCCAAAGAACTATGAACCTGCACTCCAAGGTCTCTTTGCTTGGCAATACTTCCCAGGACTTTACCATTAAGTGTATAAGTCCTGCCCTGGTTCGCCTTTCCATAACACACCTTGATAACTAAGAAGATTAAGAAGTGTTATAGCAGCCCTTATCACCAGATTCCTGTTTGGTCCTGCCTTGCACAATAGGCTATTGTTCCTGTGAAATTGGCCACTGTTTTTTGCCATCACATTAGTAGAGATTTAACTGTTAACCACACTGTTACAGTATAGGAATTAAGATGCAGCCATTCAGCTACAATTCCCTATAACGATGTCGGAGCTGTGGGATTGCTGGTTGTACTCTGAGACTGGGAGCTGGGTTAGTGCAGGCAACATTTCGCATTTAAGTAGCTCCTTTAAGTGATGAAACATCCCAAGGTGCCTCACAGGAGCAATATCAATCAAATCTGGACACTGAGCCGCATAGGTAGTTGTTCAGGACAGCTAAAACCCTTGAGGTAGACTTAAGTCTTAAAGCGAGGGAGAGATGCCAAAAAGCAAAGAGATTTAGGGAGGGAGCTCCAGAGCCCAGGAACTAGTGTTGCTAGTGCTGGAATTCATTCAAATCAGGGATATTCAAGAGGCCAGAATCGAAGGAGGTGTCAGAGTGTTGTAGGACTGGAGGAGATTGTGGTGACAGAGAGGGGAAGGGCCATGAAGTGATTTGTTACAAGGATGGGTTTTTGTAAGGCGGACATGAGCTGCTACGGTTCAGAGAGCACGGGGTTGATGGATGAGCAGGATGGGATGTGCACACAGACCTACTTTCTGACGACTCTTCATCACTCTTTATTGGTGCCAAGGAACCTGCCACTTTCATTCTCTGACTCAGTGGTTGCCCTGAAATCCATCAGCATCTCTCCAGAGTGGGGGTGAATCCGATCCACCAATCAGTGTGGGGGGATTTTAAGGGAGGGAGGGCGAGAGGTGACCTAGCTTTGGCAGCAGTGACATCTTGTTAGAAATTTAGAGAATCTGGTATATCAGTCGCAATCAGAGGCAGAGAAATTGTGATAATGTCACTGGGGGAGGCGATGGCCTAGTGGTATTATCACTGGACTGTTAATCCAGAGACCCAGATAATGTTCCAGTGACCTGGGTTCAAACCCCACGATGGCAGATGGTGGATCTAATGATGACTGTGAATCTATTGTCGATTGTTGGAAAAACCCATCTGATTCACTAATGTCCTTCCGGGAAGGAAACTGCCATCTCTACCTGGTCTGGCCTGTACGTGACTCCAGATTCACAGCAATGTGGTTGACTCTTAAGTAACAACTAACAATTAGGGATGGGCAATAAACACTGCCTAACCAGTGACGCCCTCCATCCTGCGAATGAATTAAAAAAATTCCAGGCAAATGTCCTAATGGCAGATGGTGGAATTAATAAGATTCATTGATTTAACAAATCAATTGAATTAAAATTCAATAAGAGATAGAGTGTGGAATGAAAAACTGGACAACACCACAATCCTAGGATAGGCCAAACAGAGACAAGCACAGGAATTCCTAGAGGTCTGGTTCTCCACCAAGAAGGCCATCAACAAATACATAGAACTAGGCCCTGTATATTCATCACTGCGAAGGAAACCAGAAATGAGGTAATCAAATCCAACGGACCCCAGAGTTTAAATACTAGGCAGGAAAACACAACAGCGCTTCATCGGAGGCTGCACTGATGACGATACCCAGCAGGGTAATGAAACGTCTGTGAAACAACGAACCAGCTCGGCGAGCCAACCAACCACAACATCCACAACCCAAGCTACAAATCTACTCAAGAACACTAGCCAATTGTAATAAAAACATCTGGTTAAACAATGTCCTTTCAGGAAGGAAATCTGCTGTCCTTACTTGGTCTGGCCACATACCTCCACCACGATGTGGTTAACTGCTCTCTGTGCAATCTGGGATGTGCAATAAATGCTGGCCCAGCTATGGATACCAATGTGTGAATAAATAAATAGGAGACAGCCCCATTTTGGCACTTGCTGTGACCTGGTGCTGCATTTTGTCAGCAAAGGGGCCCTCGCAGTGGCTGGCATCTAAGACCAGTGCTCAGCCCTCAAAACCTGTGCCCTCCAAGAGCTGGCACATGTCTTAGTGACACAGGGGCCAAGGACACCGGACCCCTGCCAATAGATGAGTGAGGAGTCAGGGTGTATCGGTGGAACCATTGCTGCAGGAGTGGCCAATTTCACTAAAGCCCCTCTTGGAGTAAACAGAAATAAGGGCTGGCCCCAAATCCCAAAATACCCTCATGCACCAGAATCTTCTGGGATGGTCATAGCCCCTTCACATGGTAGTGGGCCTCTCGATATTGAGTATAGGAGTTGGGAGGTCATGTTGCGGATGTGCAGGATATTGTTGAGGCCACTTTTGGAATACTGCATGCTAATTGTGGTCTCCCTGCTATAGGAAGGATGTTGTGAAACTTGAAGGGGTTCAGAAAAGATTTACAAGGATGTTGCCAGGGTTTGAGCTATAGGAAGACGCTGAATAGACTGGGGCTATTTTCCCTGGAGCATCAGAGGCTGAGGGGTGACTTTTTAGAGGTTGATAAAGTTGTGTGAGGCATGGATAGGGTAAATAGTCAAGGTTTCTTTTTCCCCAGGGTAGGTGAGTCCAAAAGCGGAAGGCATAGGTTTAAGGTGAAGGGGAAAGATTTAAAAGGGACCTGAGGGGCAACTTTTTCACGCAGAGTGTGTGCATGGAATGAGCTGCCAAATGAAGTGGTGGAGGCTGGCACAATTACAACATTTAAAAGGCATCTGGATGGTTATGTGAATAGGAAGGGTTTAGAGGGATATTGGCCAAATGCTGGCAAATGGGGCTAGATTAATTTGAGATGTCTGGTCGGCATGGACGAGTTGAACCAAAGGGTCTGTTTCCGTGCTGTATAATTCTATGACTTGGGTAAGATGCCCATGGATGTTTTAGCAGCCCTTAATGTCACTCACCTGCCCTCTCCCTGCCCCCTCCAATGGGTTACCAGGTTCCCTTCCTCTGGCAATGTGCCATACAGTGTAAAGGCAATGGGACTGACACCTTTTCCAACACAATGACAGCCTTGTCACCTCCTAATGCAACTCCAGTGGGCCACAAGATTGTCCAATTTGTCTGTATGTCCCCGAACCCATGCTTGGTGTTCAGGAGTTAGGAGGCTCTTGGGCTTTGCCACTCTTTCCTGGAGCTAACAGTGATGGTTTCTGAGTTCCCCTTGCCTGCCCGATCTTCCTGGAGATGACCAAACAACGTGCCAACTCCACGCTCACTGTGGATTTGGCGACAGTGATCAGACTGCTAAGGCAGGACCACTGATCAAAGCAGACCTACATGCTGCTGATGCAGGTAAGAGACCACAAGAGCACCTCAACTTGGAGAAAACCAAGAATGAAATGTTCTACAATTTTAAATATTAAGCCTGGCCGTAGCTGCAAGAGCATCATTGTGAAAGAGCAGACCCTCCACAGAGTAACCAGCTGTTCTGACCCTCTGACTGAGTTGGATCTCAGATTGGGCTGGGGCCCAGATTTAAAAGAGGTGCTTGCCCTGCCAGGGGGAGAGCCATTCATTTGCTTTCAAATGGCCATCCATTTGAGCTCAGTTACCTATCGAATGCAACCAGACAAGTAGCCAGAACTGCCTTCAACTAGTTTATTCTGAGACAGGAATGCAGCAGAAACCAGCTCCAACTCAAGGTTTTATCAATTCACACTTGGTGCCGATGTCAAACTGGCTCTGCAGGTCTGGAAAATTCAGCCCTTTGTCCATATATGCGAGTGTTTCTCTATCTCTTTCTCCATCTGTGCCTGTCCATCTATCCGTCTGTGTCTCGATCAATAAAAGTTTCTCTGTTTCTCTATAATATTTGTCCGTGTTTCTTTGTGTCTATCCATGAGTGCCTATCTCTTCCTTTCGCTTCATTTGATTCCCTGTATCCTGGGAGTGGTTCCCTCGGCTCGTCAACTATCTGAGAATATGTCATTCCTTTCACCCTTTATGTGTGTCTCTGTATATCTATGTGCAATAAAATATGGGCAGTTGACAGCCTAGTGGTATTATTGCTGGACTATTAATCTAGAGACTCAGGTAATGTTCTGGAGACCCAGGTTTGAATCTCCCATAGAAAGATGATGGAATTAAGAATTCAATAAAATTCTGAAGAAGGTGTGGATTGGAAATGTTAACTCTGTTTATGAGGATCTTGTGCACAGATCCCTGAAGGTGATGGGACAGGTTGATAGGGTAGTTAAGAAGGCTTATCGGGCACATCTTTATCCAACATGGTGTAGATTATAAAAGCAGGGAGGTTATGTTGGAGCTGTACAAAACTTTTGTTAGGCCACAGCTAGAGTACTGTGTGCAGTTCTGGTCACCACACTATAGGAAGGATGTGATTGTACTGAAAGGAGTGCAGAGGAGATTTATCAGGATGTTCCCTGGGATGGAGCATCCCAGCTATCAAGAGAGACTGGATAAGGTCAGGTTGTTTTTTTCAGAGCAGAGAAGGCTGAGAGGCGGGGGGATCTGATAGAAGCATTTAAGATTTTGAGGGGCATAATCTCCCCCGCCATCATTGATGATGGGGATATTTGTGGAGCCTCCTCCTCTAGTGAGTTGTTTAATTGTCCATCATGACTGGACGTAGTAGGACTGCAGAACTTAGTTTCTCATCCGCTGATCATGGAATTGCTTAGCCCTGTCTACCACTTGCTGCTAATGCTGTTTGGTACGCAATTAGCCCCATTTGGTAGCTTCACCAGGTTGACACCTCATTTTTAGGTCTGCCTGGTGCTGCTTCTGGCATGTCCTCCTGCACTCTGCATTGAGTCTGATTTGATCCCCTGGCTTGACGGTAATGATGGGTGCTATGCCAGGCCATGAGGTTACAGATTGTGCCAGAATACAATTCTGCTGCTGTTGATGGCCCACAGTGCCTCACAGAGCCCGGTCTTGAGTTGTTAAATCTGTTTGTAGTCTGTCCCATTTAGCACAGTGATAGCGCCCCACAACACGATGGAGGTTATTCTCAATGTAAATACAGGATTTGTCTCCACCAAGACAATGCATTGGTCACTCTTACCGATACTGTCTTAGGCAGTTGCATCTGTAGCTGGCAGATTGGTAAGGATGAGGTCAAGTATGTTTTTCCCTCTTGTTGGTTCCCTCACCACCTGCTGCCAACTCAGTCCAGCAGCTATGTCCTTTAGGACCTGACCAGCTCGATCAGTAGTCCTGCTGCCAGGCCACTCTTCATGGCGGACATTGAGGTCACCCACACACTGTACATTCTGTGCCCATGCCACCCTCAGAGCCGTCTACAAGTGGTGTTCAACATGGAGGAGTCCTGATTCATCAGCTATGGGAGTATTAATCAGCAGGAGATTTCCTTGCCCATGTTTGACTGGATACCATGAGACTTCATGGGGTCCAGAGTCAATGTTGAGGGCTCTCGGGACAACTCCCTCCTGACTATACCACTGTGCCATCACCTCAACTGGACCTGTCCTGCTGGTGGGACAGGATATAACCAGGGGATAGTGGTGTCTGTGAGTAAAACTGTATCAGGCTGTTGGTTGACTAGTCTGTGAGACAGCTTTTCCAATTTTGACACTGGCCCCCAGATGTTGAAAAGGAGGACTTTGCAGGGCCAACAGGGCTCTTTCTGCCGTTGTTGTTTCCGATGCCATAGTTGCTGCCAGGTGGTCTGTCTGGTTTCATTCCTTTTTCAAAACTTTTAGCTCTCTGTGTATGTCTGTTTCTTTATCTCCATGTTTGAGTTCCTGCCTGTGTATCCATGCGTCTGTCTTTTCATCTCTATGTTCAAGTGTTTCTCTATCTGCCTGTATCTGTGTGTGATTGCCTTTGTCTGTGAGCATCTCTTTCTCTGTGTGACTGCCATATTACTCTATCCCTGTCTCTTTGTATCTGTGTCTTTCTTTAATTCTGTTTGTCTATGCCTCTCTGTCCGTATGTGTAAATTTCTGTCTATTTGTCTCATTCCATGCATTTTATTGCTGTGTATCTGTTCTCTCTCACTGTCCATGTGTGAATGTGTGTCTCTCTGTCTCTATGCATATGTTTGTTTATCCTTCTCTATCTCTGTATGTGCATCGCTGTCTCTATGTTGTGAGTGTCTGTTTATCTATGTCTCTGTGACAATATCCCTGAGGGTTTCTATGTGTGACCATCTATCTCACACCTTAATTTCCAATTTGATTTTTCACGAAGAGATACATTAGGGAATTCCTTGAACAAATCCTGACACCATTCAATATCAGTGATGCGAGTGCACAATATCTTATTTTATTGCCTGATATAATCTGTTGATCCAGGAGGATGTTAATGGAATTTGTCTGTCAACTCTTATACTGCTCAGCAGTGAAGTTGTCTGTAAAATTAGCTCATTATTATCAGTCACTTCTCAACTTCATTATGATTACCCATTGAGCTTGGAGCAAAAAGACTGACTGTTCACCAGACCTTCCCTACAAGAGTTTTCAAATTCACATCCATTACATCCCAGACCACCAGCTTAATCCTCTCCACCCGCGTATCCTGTTGTACACTCTCTCACTTCAGATTCCTCTTCCTCCCAATCATTGAAGTCCTGCATACTTGCTATATCTGCTCCTTCAATCATAGAACTTCAGCTTACTCCCAAGCCCTCCTCTTCCTGTTCACTACCATCCACCTTATTCCAACCCTTGCCCTTTCACTCCACTATCAGATGAAGTTTCAGTCACTACAGCCCCATACTCACCTTGATGTGGACACATCTTCCCTGTCTCCCACCTACCCTCCCCTGCCAGTCTTTGTCATTGACTCTTTGATCATCTCTACTTCTAACCCTCTGATGTAGGGAAGGTCATTGATGAAGCATTTGAAGATGGTTGGGCCTATGATACCACACGAGGAACTTCTGCACTGATATCCTGGGATTGAAATGATTGATCAGCCCACCCACCCCTTGATTGCCTTTGAGAAAACAAACTTGAACCAAGTGGTTTGTTAGGCCATTTCAGAGGGCAGTAAAGAGTCAACAACAGCCAGCCTTGTGATGGATCTGGAGTCACACGTAGATCAGACCAGGTGAGGATAGCAGATTCCTTTCCTTGCAGGACATTAGGGAGCCAGATGAGCTTTCTCCCCAAATAATGGTTTCACAGCCATCAGTCATTTTTTAATTCCAGATTTTTTTTTTTCCTTTATTGAAATCAAATTCCACCCTCTGTCTTAATAAAAACCGAAAGAACTGCGGAATGCAAATCAGGAACAAAAACAAAGTTGCTGGAAAAGCTCAACAGGTCTGGCGGCATCTGTGAAGGAAAAAACAGAGTTAACGTTTCGGGTCTGGTGACTCTTCCTCCGAACTGATGGTGGCTGGGAAAACGTCAATTTATATGCAGAAGGAAGGGAAGGGGAATGGGGTAGGGAGTATCCTATTGTTAGGTAGGTATCCTATCATTTACTCCCTACCCCATTTCCCTCCCTTTCCTTCTGCATATAAATTGACGTTTTCCCAGCCACCATCAGTTCTGAGGAAGGGTCACCGGACCCGAAACGTTAACTCTGTTTTTTCCTTCACAGATGCTGCCAGACCTGCTGAGCTT
>NW_025974942.1:0-4055 GCF_021869965.1 Rhincodon typus
TTGGCCTGCTGTGTTCATCCAGCCCTGCACCTTGTTGTCTCGGATTCACCAGCATCTGCAGTTCCTACTAGCTCCAGTGGCAGTCAAGTTGTCGTGTTGTAATCTGTGTGAGTTTCCACTAATATTGATTTTGTGTTTCAGCAGATTCTGGGAGAAGGAGATCGAAACGTATTATGAAAAGTGATCAAAGTATTTTGAGAACTCTGCTTGGTATTTTTCTGACAATTGGATACAGTTCAGCTGTTGGTAAGATTTTCAATCAAACTGTTTTCTTCTTTATTTTAATAAATAATCAATGCAATTTAGTGTCCTTTACATCTTTTAGCAAAGCATCAAAATAATATGTTTAATTTGTAAAGTTTGTGGGGGTTTTTGCATGAACAAAAACAGACATGAAACTGAAAAGTACCAAAATATTTCAAGAAAAGTATCTGTATTGATTCCGTTGTTTGTTCATTACATTTCCAATTTAAGTTGGAGGCAGTTTTTTTTTGTCAGTTTTGTATTTTGAGGGGGTGTTTTGAAGTACATTGCTTTTATGCTCAACAGAAAAAAAAAGTACCTTAGATGTGAGAAATCTGAAATAAAGCAGAACTGGGGGCAGGGGTGGGGGAAGAAAAGAACTCAGCAGGTCAGTCAGCATCTTTGGAAGTGAAGTAGTGCTAATGAAAAAGTCAGCTTGTCAGGGATTTTTCTAGACTTTATAAAATCTTCCATTTCAACGCAATCAGTATAGAACACTTTGACGAGGTACAACCAGCTTCACAAGTAAGTTGTTGCTCTGGTGATGGATCTCCAGCCCAATCTCAAACCTTCACTCCTGAATGACTGATTTGTCCTTCTTGCAATAACCTCAGTCATTTTATGGGCTTTTGAGTGAGATTGCCAATTTAGGGACAACTTTGTGTTCAATTCCCGTGCCCAGTGGGAACTGGGACTGAGATTCTCCAAGCTGTTCACGTAATGCCTTTACAAAGGAGACTCTCATTCTCTCAGCTTGGGTTGGATTCATAAAGTAGACCCCAGAACTGAAAAGTCAGTGTTCAAGCAGCTGCACTTCCCAATGTCCTTTTACCAGGCATTTAAACAGCTCTTGGGATTTCCCCCAGTGGTATTAGAGCAAATATGGTTATTGCATTAAGGCTTATACATTTATTGACTTTCAGCTTTGGATATCCCAGTTAAGTATGGCTGTAGTGTGTAATGAGGTTATCCTCTCTTATCCTCCCTTGCCTCTGTGTTTGAAGTTTTGAAGTTTTTTAAAGTTTTTACCATCAGACTGATTGATTGATTGTCCAGGATGCCAAGTCAGCTCCCACACATGCTCCGAAGTGGCCTGTGACATCAGCTGGCAGTGAAAGGGTTGGTAGGGCAGGGGCTGGTGAAGAGGAGCTTACCCCACACACTGGTAGGGTCTTTCCTCAGCTGTCAGTCACTCCCCGCACTCCCCTTGGAATGGGCCAACCTGGAGTGAGGGGCACCATGTCTGGGGGCAGGGACTGGTCCTGAATCTATTTCCCTTCACCCCCCTCAAAAACCGTGCTCAATATGTCCCTCCATCTCATCAAGATATTGAAGTTGCGGATAATGACTTGCAAGTTTACCTTTCGATATTTTTTCTTGCTAGGTGATGTATTTATGATTATATAAAGATAACAATCCATCAAAATAAATACTTGATCATGAGTTTTAAGAAGATCTTGAAAGCATGCTGTTACTAATCTATTCCTCTTCATTCACAGTGGAGTTTAATGTCCATACCCCAGACACACTGGTCACTGCTGTCTATGGCCACTCCGTTGTGCTAAGATGTAACTTTACTGTTCAGCATGGATCTCCATCACTAGAACGACTGGTCATCAATTGGCAACGTGTCGAGACTGAGGAAGTTGTGTATAGCTATTATTATGGAAAGGAGCAACTGAGTCACCAAAGCTCTCAGTATTCAGGGAGAACAAGCTTATTCATGGAGGAATTAAAGCGAGGGAATGCTTCACTGAAGCTGAGCCAAGTGAAACCAGAGGATGCTGGACAATACAAGTGCTTTGTTAGTGACGCTATAGGAAGTGGCTGGGGCACGATGTCCGTAATGTTTGCAGGTACTTATTTCTGCGTTTATTTTAGTTCCTTGAAGTTGTAAATTAAAATCCCACTTCGTAGCCTCCCCAGATGGCCAAGAGGGTATAAGTGTCTAAGCCGTGCCCTACAGACCAGGTAGATTGCCCAAACTCTGGTCTAACTCTTTTCTCTATTCCTGACCTCCTCCCATCTCAGTGAGGATGGCCATGCCTGTTGGCTGTTCCCCAACCTAATTGTATTTGGATATCTCCAGGATCCAGCTGAAATGTGACCTCCTCATAAATGAGAAACCCACTGACAATAAAGAATTCAGCGTAAAGCTGAACAATGATGATGATTTGAGCTGATACCTGAGCATGTTATGCCAGCAACAAATTGAACTTCTCCTCCGGGGCAAGTGGGTATGGAGAAGAGACAAAAGGCAGGAAGCAGAGAGGAAGTATGTGCTTCAACAGTCTTGTAAATCTCAAGATAGAAAATGTTGGTAAATGTTGTGGGTTTAGTGATCAGACCCTATTTGCCAAAACTCAATTACATTTCCCCATTTACAGATCTCTTTGAGCTAGAAATCAGTCCAGAAGCTTCCAGTTCTGGGAAGGAAGGCGCTAATCCAGAGACACTCTGGAGAAGTGGTGAAATCCAAAGTTGGGTTCTTTTTTTGTGCTGCTCATCTCTTTAAATTGTTACTGGGTGAGCACCGATGTTGTCTGTGTGTGCAGGTGCAAGACACCATGAAAACAGTGGTTGTATAAATAACTTTAATGATCGTGTTTGTATGATTGTGGTGAAAGGTTCAGGGTGGGTGAGAATGATGGAGTTGAGGCTGTGATTGGATCAGCCATGACCTAATTGAATGGTCAATCCATTCAGGGACAGGGTGCCCTACTCCATCTCTAATTCATTCATATATGTTTGTTGATGCCCTTCACTGATATGTTAACAACTGGACAGCATTCTACTCTCCTTTCATAATTCTTGGTTTAACAGCTGCTCTTGTAGGATTTTCCACCTTCAGCTACATTTGTTATAAATTAAATAGCTTTCCAAAATGACCACTATAACAGTGATCACTGCCCCTTGGTCTGTTTGAACATTTAAAGTTTTAATGGCATTGTTTAATTCCAGTTATTAACACAATTCTTAGTTTGTTGTCAAGTTTATTTCTTATTTCTATTGACTTGTTTGTTTTTATTCTCCAGCCTATTACAAAGAACCTGACTTTTACATCCAACTAAGACCATCTGGGACAGTTTTCAGATTTGAATCTCAAGGTTATCCCAAGGCATTTGTGTCTTGGCACAATGAAGACAATGAGGATATTTCTGCTCAGTCTGAGACTTATTACCAACAAAGTGACAATGGCTTATACTCACTGCGCAGTATTCTGGAAATTACTGATACCAATAGAAGTTTGAACTATACCTTTAAGTTAACGAATAATGTACTACACCAATCAGTTTCTCGAACATTTGGCCTTTCTGTAGGTAAGTTAACCTTGTATCCTACACGGTTGGTACTCCCAACCTCCCATTTGTTTTTGTAATATAATACTGAACACCTACATCTTGAGTGCTCTACGTTGGTTAAAGTAAAGAATACCTTGAGCTGGATATCTGTCCTCCATTGGGGTCTGGATCAGAGATAAATAGGAGCTAAAAATAATTCTGCTGGCAATGCTACGCCTGCCTCTTTGTAGGTTACGTGGAACAATCCCTCTTCCGTACCTACACCGGCCCTAAACCCCACCTCTTCCTCCGTTACATTGATGACTGTATCGGCGCCGCCTCGTGCTCCCACGAGGAGCTCGAACAGTTCATACACTTCACTAACACCTTCCACCCCAACCTTAAATTTACCTGGACCATCTCTAACACCTCTCTCCCCTTCCTGGACCTCTCTGTCTCCATATCGGGCAACCACCTAGAAACCGATATTCATTTCAAGCCCACCGACTCCCACAGCTACCTAGAATACTC
>NW_025974942.1:4155-8210 GCF_021869965.1 Rhincodon typus
TTGGCCTGCTGTGTTCATCCAGCCCTGCACCTTGTTGTCTCGGATTCACCAGCATCTGCAGTTCCTACTAGCTCCAGTGGCAGTCAAGTTGTCGTGTTGTAATCTGTGTGAGTTTCCACTAATATTGATTTTGTGTTTCAGCAGATTCTGGGAGAAGGAGATCGAAACGTATTATGAAAAGTGATCAAAGTATTTTGAGAACTCTGCTTGGTATTTTTCTGACAATTGGATACAGTTCAGCTGTTGGTAAGATTTTCAATCAAACTGTTTTCTTCTTTATTTTAATAAATAATCAATGCAATTTAGTGTCCTTTACATCTTTTAGCAAAGCATCAAAATAATATGTTTAATTTGTAAAGTTTGTGGGGGTTTTTGCATGAACAAAAACAGACATGAAACTGAAAAGTACCAAAATATTTCAAGAAAAGTATCTGTATTGATTCCGTTGTTTGTTCATTACATTTCCAATTTAAGTTGGAGGCAGTTTTTTTTTGTCAGTTTTGTATTTTGAGGGGGTGTTTTGAAGTACATTGCTTTTATGCTCAACAGAAAAAAAAAGTACCTTAGATGTGAGAAATCTGAAATAAAGCAGAACTGGGGGCAGGGGTGGGGGAAGAAAAGAACTCAGCAGGTCAGTCAGCATCTTTGGAAGTGAAGTAGTGCTAATGAAAAAGTCAGCTTGTCAGGGATTTTTCTAGACTTTATAAAATCTTCCATTTCAACGCAATCAGTATAGAACACTTTGACGAGGTACAACCAGCTTCACAAGTAAGTTGTTGCTCTGGTGATGGATCTCCAGCCCAATCTCAAACCTTCACTCCTGAATGACTGATTTGTCCTTCTTGCAATAACCTCAGTCATTTTATGGGCTTTTGAGTGAGATTGCCAATTTAGGGACAACTTTGTGTTCAATTCCCGTGCCCAGTGGGAACTGGGACTGAGATTCTCCAAGCTGTTCACGTAATGCCTTTACAAAGGAGACTCTCATTCTCTCAGCTTGGGTTGGATTCATAAAGTAGACCCCAGAACTGAAAAGTCAGTGTTCAAGCAGCTGCACTTCCCAATGTCCTTTTACCAGGCATTTAAACAGCTCTTGGGATTTCCCCCAGTGGTATTAGAGCAAATATGGTTATTGCATTAAGGCTTATACATTTATTGACTTTCAGCTTTGGATATCCCAGTTAAGTATGGCTGTAGTGTGTAATGAGGTTATCCTCTCTTATCCTCCCTTGCCTCTGTGTTTGAAGTTTTGAAGTTTTTTAAAGTTTTTACCATCAGACTGATTGATTGATTGTCCAGGATGCCAAGTCAGCTCCCACACATGCTCCGAAGTGGCCTGTGACATCAGCTGGCAGTGAAAGGGTTGGTAGGGCAGGGGCTGGTGAAGAGGAGCTTACCCCACACACTGGTAGGGTCTTTCCTCAGCTGTCAGTCACTCCCCGCACTCCCCTTGGAATGGGCCAACCTGGAGTGAGGGGCACCATGTCTGGGGGCAGGGACTGGTCCTGAATCTATTTCCCTTCACCCCCCTCAAAAACCGTGCTCAATATGTCCCTCCATCTCATCAAGATATTGAAGTTGCGGATAATGACTTGCAAGTTTACCTTTCGATATTTTTTCTTGCTAGGTGATGTATTTATGATTATATAAAGATAACAATCCATCAAAATAAATACTTGATCATGAGTTTTAAGAAGATCTTGAAAGCATGCTGTTACTAATCTATTCCTCTTCATTCACAGTGGAGTTTAATGTCCATACCCCAGACACACTGGTCACTGCTGTCTATGGCCACTCCGTTGTGCTAAGATGTAACTTTACTGTTCAGCATGGATCTCCATCACTAGAACGACTGGTCATCAATTGGCAACGTGTCGAGACTGAGGAAGTTGTGTATAGCTATTATTATGGAAAGGAGCAACTGAGTCACCAAAGCTCTCAGTATTCAGGGAGAACAAGCTTATTCATGGAGGAATTAAAGCGAGGGAATGCTTCACTGAAGCTGAGCCAAGTGAAACCAGAGGATGCTGGACAATACAAGTGCTTTGTTAGTGACGCTATAGGAAGTGGCTGGGGCACGATGTCCGTAATGTTTGCAGGTACTTATTTCTGCGTTTATTTTAGTTCCTTGAAGTTGTAAATTAAAATCCCACTTCGTAGCCTCCCCAGATGGCCAAGAGGGTATAAGTGTCTAAGCCGTGCCCTACAGACCAGGTAGATTGCCCAAACTCTGGTCTAACTCTTTTCTCTATTCCTGACCTCCTCCCATCTCAGTGAGGATGGCCATGCCTGTTGGCTGTTCCCCAACCTAATTGTATTTGGATATCTCCAGGATCCAGCTGAAATGTGACCTCCTCATAAATGAGAAACCCACTGACAATAAAGAATTCAGCGTAAAGCTGAACAATGATGATGATTTGAGCTGATACCTGAGCATGTTATGCCAGCAACAAATTGAACTTCTCCTCCGGGGCAAGTGGGTATGGAGAAGAGACAAAAGGCAGGAAGCAGAGAGGAAGTATGTGCTTCAACAGTCTTGTAAATCTCAAGATAGAAAATGTTGGTAAATGTTGTGGGTTTAGTGATCAGACCCTATTTGCCAAAACTCAATTACATTTCCCCATTTACAGATCTCTTTGAGCTAGAAATCAGTCCAGAAGCTTCCAGTTCTGGGAAGGAAGGCGCTAATCCAGAGACACTCTGGAGAAGTGGTGAAATCCAAAGTTGGGTTCTTTTTTTGTGCTGCTCATCTCTTTAAATTGTTACTGGGTGAGCACCGATGTTGTCTGTGTGTGCAGGTGCAAGACACCATGAAAACAGTGGTTGTATAAATAACTTTAATGATCGTGTTTGTATGATTGTGGTGAAAGGTTCAGGGTGGGTGAGAATGATGGAGTTGAGGCTGTGATTGGATCAGCCATGACCTAATTGAATGGTCAATCCATTCAGGGACAGGGTGCCCTACTCCATCTCTAATTCATTCATATATGTTTGTTGATGCCCTTCACTGATATGTTAACAACTGGACAGCATTCTACTCTCCTTTCATAATTCTTGGTTTAACAGCTGCTCTTGTAGGATTTTCCACCTTCAGCTACATTTGTTATAAATTAAATAGCTTTCCAAAATGACCACTATAACAGTGATCACTGCCCCTTGGTCTGTTTGAACATTTAAAGTTTTAATGGCATTGTTTAATTCCAGTTATTAACACAATTCTTAGTTTGTTGTCAAGTTTATTTCTTATTTCTATTGACTTGTTTGTTTTTATTCTCCAGCCTATTACAAAGAACCTGACTTTTACATCCAACTAAGACCATCTGGGACAGTTTTCAGATTTGAATCTCAAGGTTATCCCAAGGCATTTGTGTCTTGGCACAATGAAGACAATGAGGATATTTCTGCTCAGTCTGAGACTTATTACCAACAAAGTGACAATGGCTTATACTCACTGCGCAGTATTCTGGAAATTACTGATACCAATAGAAGTTTGAACTATACCTTTAAGTTAACGAATAATGTACTACACCAATCAGTTTCTCGAACATTTGGCCTTTCTGTAGGTAAGTTAACCTTGTATCCTACACGGTTGGTACTCCCAACCTCCCATTTGTTTTTGTAATATAATACTGAACACCTACATCTTGAGTGCTCTACGTTGGTTAAAGTAAAGAATACCTTGAGCTGGATATCTGTCCTCCATTGGGGTCTGGATCAGAGATAAATAGGAGCTAAAAATAATTCTGCTGGCAATGCTACGCCTGCCTCTTTGTAGGTTACGTGGAACAATCCCTCTTCCGTACCTACACCGGCCCTAAACCCCACCTCTTCCTCCGTTACATTGATGACTGTATCGGCGCCGCCTCGTGCTCCCACGAGGAGCTCGAACAGTTCATACACTTCACTAACACCTTCCACCCCAACCTTAAATTTACCTGGACCATCTCTAACACCTCTCTCCCCTTCCTGGACCTCTCTGTCTCCATATCGGGCAACCACCTAGAAACCGATATTCATTTCAAGCCCACCGACTCCCACAGCTACCTAGAATACTC
>NW_025974943.1:0-8210 GCF_021869965.1 Rhincodon typus
TAACCGTAGGAGCCCAAATCAAACATGGACATGCAGGGGAATTCCTAGAGGCATAGTTTTCCACCCGTAATTCAATCAACAAATATACAGAATTGGATCCCATATACAAACCCATACAAATCAAAACTGGAAATGACACTACTCACCAGAACGGGCTCGACAGTATAAATTCCAAGTCGAGTAGAATAATATCGCTTCCGCAGATGCTCCACTGATGATGTCACCTGGCATGGTGACGAAACGTCTGAACAAGAACAAGCCACCTCGGCGAGCAAATCATCAACCTCACCCAGAACCCGAGCTACAGGTCTTTGCCAAAACTTGAAGTGGATGTTTGTGAATATGATGCCAATCGGGTTGGGGCTGCGTTGTGCTGGATGGTGTCGAGCTCGTTGAGTGTTGTTGGAGCTACACCCATTCAGGCAAGTCGGGAGTATTCCATCACCCTCCTAACAGTGAAGGGAGAGAGTTGATTCTCCCATCATAGCCCAACCCAAATGAATTATTGAAGAAATGGAATTTCCCACTTGGTAGTTCTATCATCTCGGAACTCACTATAAGTTTCTATCAAACTCAAATCATCTAGAGGGCTCTCATGAAATTAATTAGGATAGTTAATCAGAAAATGTTCCACTAGTAAATATGTGGTCTCCCTGCTCAGTATCAATTCAACAGACGCCAGACTAATGGCACATGCAGCCAACATATGAGCTGTTTCGGTGTCCGAAATTGTGTCAGAACCCACGCACCAAACAAATGGTTAGGCTCCCTACTTTTCAGCATCACGTTTCCCAATTCCAATGGACTACACCAATGTAATCCTATTTGAAATTTCCCATCATAGGGTGAAGAGTCAAAGTAGTACAAACAAGTTCCCAAGTGTTGAAAGTGATACAATGCCACCCTCTGTTAGCCACCCGACAGCACTGCACAGCGGGTGGTAAACAATAAAAAACGCTCAAATCAGAGACGGGGAGAGGGAGGGCAGCAGCTTACAGAACCATCCAAACTGACAGTACATTAACACACATACGGACACAGACCCAGGCACACACAGGCAAACCACACACATCCACTTCCCCTCCCCGCCAAACACACAAACACACACACACACACACACAGACACACACACACACAGACACACACACACAGACACACACACACACACACACGCACGCACGCACACACAAGGCTGGTGTGGAGTGGATTCAAATTGTACGGAGGTCCCTCAGTGCCAAATACTCTCATGTGAAGAAACACTTGTGCTCCCTCAGAGATGTGGAAAAGACTTGTTTTTGAGCAAATTTCCTGACATTGTACGCGTTAAGTAGATTGTTTCCACTGTTGTTTCTGCAGAGGTGTGGGGAGTCCAGCAGAGTGTGACATTGTATCACTTTAAACATGAGAGGGTCTCTCTCTCTCTCTCTCTCTTTCAAACACATACATACACACAGAGATGCGTGCACGCGAATGATCACAGGGGACTGATGGATTTACAGTGTCTGACACACAAGCAGAGACACGCATATGCATAAAGACCCGTCAACCCCAGGGAGATACATTGTTTCTCTCAATGATGTACACTCTCATGCACACACACCCACAGACACACACGCACAGACATGCACACAGACATACGCACTGTCACTGTCCACCCAGATACATCACTAACCTCTCTGTTGCTGCCACTTTCGATCCAGATATATCACTGACTTCACTAGTTTTGTCTCTGTCCATTCAGATGCATCTCTCACCTCGCTTTTACTGCAACTGTCCATCCAGATATATCTATGACTTCACTTTTATTGTAACTTGCTTCCAGATGCATCACTGACCTCACTGGTATTGTCACTCTCCATTCAGTTACATCAGTGATCTCACTCTTATTGTCATTGTCTATTCAGGTACCTCACTGACCTCACACATATTGTCACTCTCCAGCTAGATCGATGTTAACTCTGAAATGTTGACTCTGCGTTTTCTCTCCTCGCACTGATGCTGCCAGATCTGCTGCGTTTCTCCAGCAATTTCACTTTTTGTTCAGATCTTCGGCATTGACCATTCTTCGCCGCATTTGAAGTTCACCACACTTGTTCCTGGGTATGTGGGATTGTCCTACGTACAGAGATTTGGAAATTTACGCCTTTATTCTCCAGAGTTTTGAAGAGTGGAAGGTGATCTCATTGAAATGTGAAAGAACGATTTAAGGGACAGACAGATAGCACATTCCCCCTGTTTGGAGAGTCTGGAAACGGGAGGACAATTAATAAAACTGGTCCGTGAAAAAGGACATTTTTCTTCATTTTAATCAGAAGATTGTGAACGATTGGAATTCACAAAGGCAGGGTGCTGTGGAAACTCAGCATTTGATTATGTTTAAGGCAGAGGTTAATAGATTTCTAATTCCCAGTGGGCTCCATGGTTGTGGAGATAGAATGACTAAAATCTATTGATGTATTCCAGTGGCCATGATTGAATTGAATGGGGGAGCAGGCATGATGGCTCGAATTCTCACTCAATTTCTTATATTCTTAAACAATGTACCTTTAAACCTGAGACTGTGCTGCCTCATCATGGAATCAACAGCCAAAGGAATCATTTGGTTCACATTTACTTTTGAAACATTTTGTAAAGTTCAATGAGATTGTCTCTCATTCTTTCAAGTTATACAGAGTACAGGGCTTTTTTCCACAAATCATATGTACCCTCCATATTAACTTTGTCGTCAATTTCTGCTGAATTTCGCTTCTGCTGGATCTGTTGCTCCATTATTTCATGCACCTTTGTGATGTATTTGGTAATATATTTGACTCTTCTCATTCACGATCAGTGACTTCTCTGGCATTTACAAAATGAGAACGAACCAGCATAACACAAAGATGAAGAATTGTGGATGTTGGAAAGCCAAACCAGAAATTTCCCGAGAAACACAGCAAGTCAGGCAACACCTGTGAACAGAAAGCAAGGTTTACCGTTTCAGATTGAGTGACCCCTCTCAGAACTTATTGCAGAGAGGAAAGGCATTATTTGTGCTGAATATAGAGGTGGGAAGGAAAGGTAACAGAGGGCGGTTGAGTGACTGATAGGTGGAGATGGAGACCAGAGAGACAGAGAGAGCAGTAATGGGGCGGATAAAGGGAGAAAGAAAAGATTCTAACGGGGATCACTAGAGTTTGAAATTGGGTTGATTGTGATGAAAGCAGTCAGCGTGATGACAAGGACGGGGGTGCTGGGGCTGGGTAAAAGTCATTGGAATAAGTTGCTCTGCCTTTAAATTCATTGAATTTGATCTTGAGTTCTGAAGCTGGAAGAGTCCCCCAGTGGAAAATGAGGTGTTGTTCTTCAAGCTTGCACTCTGCTTTGCTGGAGCACTGCAGCAAGCCCGAGATGGAGATGTTGGCCAGGGAGCACAGTGGCTTCTGCAAATGGCAGGCAAATGGAAGTTCTGGGTCACGCTCGTTGGCAAAACACAGTTGTTCCACAAGTCGGTCGCCCAGTCTGTGTTTTGTCTCCCCCAAATATAGAACAGACCAGCGAATATGAGCAGCAAATACAGTGGAATGGAAATACCAATTCCTGACTGACCAATAGACTTGGTGAGCTCAGTTGGCCAGCTCACAATGCAGAGTGACGCCAACAGCATGGGTTCAATTCCTGCCCCGGCTGAGGTTTCCATGCAGGCCTATCCCTTTCTCTGAGGCATGCTGACCCGCAGGTTAAACCACCATCAGGTGTTTCTCTCTTATGGCAACATCACCGGTGACCAATTTTAAAGAACGATCTCGCCGGCTGTCCAGCAGAGAGCTTGTTTAAGACTGCTTCTGCCTGGAAGAAAAAGTGAACTACAACACAGTAAACTCAGTTGAATGCTTATCGCAACAATGCAATGCTAGATTCTATCTATTAAAAGACTTGTGTGGCTAACTCTCTTACTCACCAAATGTAGGATCTGACAAACAAAAACAGAAAGTGCTGATTAAGCTCAGCATGTCTGGCAGTCTCTGTGCAGAGACAGAAGCAGTTAATATTTCGGGTTCAGTTACACGAACACACATTTACTGCGCAAATGAAGCGAATTACGCAATAGAACACGTGCTAATTATGTAAATGAACATAAGTTATTACACAAATTAACGCACGTACATTAAATAAATAAACATGAGTTTATTCCACAAATGAACAAATTTTTTGACGCAATAAACACACGTCTTTCATGCAAAAGAACACACATCGATTACACAAATGAACACAGATTTATTATATCAATAAACACACGTCTACTATACAACGAACACACGTGTATTACACAACTGAGATAACAGTGTGGAGCTTCTGAAGAAGGATCCTGACCCAAAACATCAACTTTCCTGCTCCTCTGATGCTGCCTGACCTGCTGTGTTCCTCCAGCTCCAAACTGCGTTATCTCTGACTCCAGCATCTGCAGTTCTTACTGTCTCTATAACACAAATGAACACGATTTATTTTACACAAATGAACACACGTTATTTCATTAATGCCCATATGTTTATTGGGTCGAAAATGGACAAGGCAGGAAGCTTACCTAACTTATCTTGGGACAAACGACAATAAGTCTATATTGCCTTTGAACAGGAACTGTGATATTGTTGCGATTATGGAGACTTGGCTGAACGACAGACAGGATTGGCAGTTTAATCTGGATGAATGTGAGGTGATGCATTTTGGAAGGTCACGTACAGGTGGAAATTATACAGTGAATGGCAGAACCCTTAAGAGTATTGATATGCAAAGGGATCTGGTTATGCAGGTCCAAAAATCATTGAAGGTGGCAGCGCAGGTATATAAAGAGTAAAAAGGCCTATGGCATGGTTGCGTTCATTGGAAGTGGCACTGCGTATAAGGATAGACACCAAAAGAAAAGCGGATGCTGTAAATCATAATTTCTTCAGAATTTCCTCTGTTCTGAGGAAAGGTATCAGGCCCAATACGTTACCTCTGATTTGTCTTCGTAGATGCTGCCAGATCTGCTGATCTTTTCTGGTATGTTTTCTTTTCATTATGTTGCTGCTGTTGATAAGAATAGATAAGTTATGCTGTAGCTTTATAGAGCTTTAGTTAAGCCACACTTGGAATATTGCATACTGTTCTGATCATTACGCTACCAGAACAATGTGGATGCTTTGGAGAGGGTACACAAAAGGTTTGCAAGGATGTTGCCTGGAATGGGGGATTTTAACTATGAGGAAAGGTTGGAGAGCTGGCTTCCTGTCCTTTGGAATTCAGAAGGATCAGGGGCAACCTGATACAAGTTTATAAGATTGTGAATGGCAAGGATAGAGTGTAAAGTATGAGGCTTTTCCCAAGCTTGGAGGGGACAATTATTTGAAGACACAGGTTCAAGGTTTGAGGATGGGGAGAGTTGAAAAGAGATGTATGAGGCACGTTTTTCACACGAAGGGTGGTGAGTGCCTGAAACGTGCTACCAGAGAAGGTGGGCAATCAGACAGAATAACAGCATTTAAGAAACACGTGGACGAATACATGAATAGAAAGGGAATAGAGAGACAGGGGTCCTATAAGTGAAAACAGTTTTAATAAGGAAGGGCAAAATGCGCTGGTGCAGGCTTGGAGGGCAGAATGGCCTGTTCCTGTGCTGTGACGCTGTTCTTCGTCTTGTTCTTTGAACCCACTTGAGCATCGGGCCAGTAGAGTGCCAATCTCCTGTCTTTTCCTTCGATTCATGCACAACAATTCTATTCAAATAATTTTGGAATGCCCTTTTAAATGACTCATTTGGACTTGTCTCCAGGACATTTCTAGGCAGTGCCTTCCAGACCCTAACTACTCACTGGGTGAAAGAAGATTTTCCCTCCTATCACCCTGCCCTTCATTTGCAAATCACTTTCAATCTCTGCTCCCTCATTTTTGTTCTTTTCCCACCTGCAAAGTTTCAAACTGTCCCCTGCTTACCACGATCCACAGCATTAATGCATATCAGGAAATGCAAGCGCCCCAGTACTGACCTGTGAGGTCTCCACTAATAAACCCTCCAGATGTTAAAAATCTCCAATCTTCTGCCCTTTTGCCAACCAGATAGGACTCCAACCAGATGAGAGTCACCCTCCTGCATTCCACTTAACTTCAGTCTTGCCTCACTCCTGGTACCTGTTGCTTTATGTATTATCCAAACTCGACTGGAATGAGCTGGCTGGCCTTTCGTGGAACTCAAACTGAGTGTCAGGAACAGTTCATTGCCAAGCAGGTGTTGTTTGATTACACTGTTGATGGCACTCTCCACCAGTCCAGTACTGATGGAGAGAAGGCTGTTGGAGAGTTAATTGTCCCGACTGGATTTGCGCTGCTCTGAGTGTACAGGGAATGCCTAGCTGATCTTTCCCATTTTTGAATAGTTGCCAGGGTCAGAACTGCAACAGAAAAGATTCGTCATGGGTGCAGAGAACTTTGGAGCACAGGCATTCAGGACTATTGCCGGAATACTGTCAGGTCTCAGAGCCTTTGATGTATTTAGTACGTTCAACAGTTTCTTGAAACCCCATGGAATGATGCAAATTAGTGTTGGAGGTAGTCAATTTAGATGGATAGATGGTTGGCTAACTAACAGAATATAAAGAGTTCGGATAAGTGGGCATTTTCAGATGGCGACCTCTAACAAACAGACTCTCTGCTCCTATGATGCTGCTTGGCCTGTTGTGTTCATCCAGCCCTGCACCTTGTTGTCACACATTGCCACAGGGATCAGTGCTGGGACCATAATTTTTTAAAATATATATATCTATGACTTGGGTGAGGAAAGTAGATGTACTATCGCCAGGTCTGTAGATGGCACAAAATTAAATTGGAAAACAATGATGAGGCTGACATCAAAAGTCTGCAGAGTGATATAGAGAGGTTAAGTGAGTGGATAAAAGCTTCCATTCAAGGTAAATTTCGAAGGAAATGGAGTATAAAAGTAGGGAGTTTTACGAAAACTCCAGTGGGCACCACTCAGACCACAGCTGGAATTCTGTGAAGAGTTTAGTCCCTTATTTAAGAAAAGATAGACTGGTATTAGGGGCCATCCAGAGAAGGTTCACTTGGTTGATCCTGGGTATGGAGGGACTATCTTATGAGGAGAGGTTGAGTACGTTGAGCCCGTACTCGTTATAATTGAGAAGTATGAGAGGTGACCTTATTAAAACAAAGAAGATTCTTACAGAACTTGTCAGGGAGACATTGTCTCCCCTTGTGGGAGAGCCTCAGAGCAGAGGACACATTCTGAGAATAAGGTATTCACTCATTTAAGACAGAGATGAGGAGGAACGTGTTCTCTCAGAGGTTGAATGTTTGGAATTATTTATGACAGATGGCTGTGTAGGCTGGGTCATGAATTGTATTCAAGTCTCAAATAACCAGATTTTTAATCCGTCAGGGAGTTAAGGGTCATAGGGAACAAGCAGGAAATTTCAAAACACAGATAGAGATTTAGTCTGCACCTAACCCTGTGCTGTCTCTGTCCTGGGAGTGTTTGATGGGAACACTGTAGCGTCAGTTTTTCTCTGCATCTAACTCTGTGCTGACGCTGTACTGGGAGTTTTTGATGGGGTAAGTGTAGGGGGGCTTTATTCTGCATCTAATCGTGTGTTGTCCCTGTCCTGAGAATGTTTGATTGGGGCAGTATGAAGAGAATTTCACACTGTATCTAACCTCGTGATGCTCCTGCCCTGGCTCGTATTAAATCGGAAAAGTGAGAAGGGAGCTTTACTCTGTATCTAACCCCGTGTTGTAGTATCCTGGGAGTATTTGATGCAGATAGTGTCGAGGGACCCTTCCGCTGCATCTAACCACATCTTCTCCCCGTCCTCGGTGTGCTTCATGGGAACAGTGTTGATGAGCTTTACTTTGTATCTAATCCCGTGCTGAATCTGTCCTGGGATTGCTACATTTATCAAGAAAGGGGAGCACTTTTGATTGCTTCACTTGAATCATGAATTTGACAGTAGGGGGAAGTGTTTGCTACCCTTTGTAAAGAAAATATTTGATACGAATGTGAAATATTGTAAAAGGGCCCTCTACATATTGTCAGGGGTGTGGGACAGTTGGTTTATCCGTCAAATATGCACTCTCATGTAAGCAACAAACGAGTGAGCAATAACTGGGCCCGGTGGTATTCCACGGCAACAGTATTTAATTTAGCGCACACGCCTGTTCTAAGAATGAAGTTTAATGGATCA
>NW_025974944.1:0-8210 GCF_021869965.1 Rhincodon typus
ATCTCTGTAATTTCGTCCCTTCATGGCTCAGAATTCTCTTCTTTCTTTCGGATGCTTCTATTATCCTAACTTGTTAATCAAAATTTGTATCAAATATCTCTTGATGTTTTTCATTATCAAATTTCTTGTTATTGCTGCTCTGAAGCATCCCAACGATATGAACTGCAGAGGCTGAAAGATAAGGTAGAACTTTACTGTCACAGTTAGAATCCAGAAATTAACAATAAAATACAACCTTCTGGGAGCGATATGGACACACGAATTAGATGTATAAATGAACCATTCGTGCCTTCATCCGACTCTGCCATTCTATAAGACCATAGCTGATCAGTTTCTGTTTCAAATTCCTCATGTCTGTTTGTTTAGAATAACCTTCCATTCACTTGTCTCACAAGAACATATCTGCCTCTGCCTTTAAAAAAAAAATAATTCGACGCCTTAACGTATTTCCAGGCCAGGTTTCGAAATTTGTATAACCATCTGGGAGAAATCAAGAACACCTCTCCCCTGTCCTCCATGGCAGCCTTTGAATTTTAATAACGTACTCCCTCGTCCTTTATTTACGCACAAGAGAAATTAACTTCAACACATCAAAATTATCAAAAAAAGAAACAGTCAGGATCATTTACATTTAAATCATATCCACCTTGCTCCGCTGAACGCGAGACATCAATATATCCCACCAATGAATAAGAAACACATTCATCCAAACTGTGCAAAAACTATGAACGGAAAAGGACATGCAACACAGATTAAATGTCTCATATATCTATTCCAATCTTTCAGCCGTTTTTTCTACAATTCATTCCTCAGGCAATATTAACAAAGGGAGCTGCTCAATGGAGATCAACTATAATGCAACAGACACAGCGTACATCCCTATAATGACTGAATACGTCTTCCATATTTCATGTTAACCATTGGACTGTAAGAATTACTTCTTCAGTAGTATCGAGGACCGTCACAACCTTGGACACCTTGTGAAATAACATGACATAGGCTGGTTTCCTGTCAGGAAGTCAACCTTTATGTACTACTGATCCAGCTCACTCACAGTGAACAGGATTTCTGATACTCTTGTATCTGCTAATCAGGGTTCCCTGATTAGACCAGGTTAACAGCCCCAATCGGGGAACTCATATTCTGTGGGGCCACCTGCCTGGCATTTTTTACAGTCACTACACCTCAATCTAATCTTACCCCTGTTTCCTTTGTTTCAGGGGACAGAACCTCAGCCGAGACAGCCCTTCCTCCGAGCTGTAAATTTCCAGTCCAGCCAAATATCCCCTCACCAATGCAATTGCATATTTCCTTTTAATCAGTCTGTTTGGAAATGAGGTGACACATCTCCATGGCAGATGGGGCTTGAGCACAATGTGTGGCAAGGCGGCATCACTGGTTGAACCAGTATTTACTGTCCACACCTGGTTTCCATTGAGGTTGTGGTAAGCTGCCTTCCTGAACTACTGTAATCCATGTTCTGTAGGTAGACCGACAATGTCCTTAGGAAGGGAGTTCCAGGATTTTTAACCCTTTGGAAGTGTTGCTGAGCTTGAATACACCTAAACACTTTCTGTAATGGAGTGACTCGTCTGAACACAGGATTTGAGTTGTGGCCTCATGAATGACATAGATACTTCAGCTGGTTTTTTTTTTTTTTTAAAAACTATCTCACATCAATGGATGGCTTGTTGGGGGAGCAGTGATTGTCAGTGTCTCAATGAATCTATGGAAAATCGAAAAAAAAGGAACCACTCTCTGCAGCTCAGGTTTTAAAACTCTAGAATGGAATGGAACTCTTTAGTCAAGGGGTTTTATTGTAATTTAGTCACCTTGATTTCCACGCTGTCTTTGCTCATACTGATTTCTTTAACTTCCTCGTTTTGTCAGACAATTGACAGATCATTATGTACAGAGATGCTTTTGTTTTCTACCATGCGAAAAATTATTAAGAAACCTGGGGAGTTGACGAGTTGCTATCTGAACAGAAACTGAGACAATCCTCACTCAGGAGGCAGAAAACTCATGTTGTGCATTTTTGTCTGGAGTAATGGGCAGGGAATTTAAAAAATCTTCTTGTTGGGGAGGGAAGGGGATGATTTACACATTGCAAACTCAAACTAAGGGAAATACTTGTCTCCTCTAACGATCTGCCTGCTACTGACTCTCATGTCCTTTGTGATATCCTTTTCTGGGGAGATAAACGATTTGAAGACTGAAAGATTTTTCTGCAGTTTTTTCTGATTTCCCTCAAAATTATGGATCTAGCCAGAGAATTTAAACTTGAAGACAATGAAATTGTTTTAGAGTTTAGAATTAGTGAGCTTTTGTTTTCAATTTGAAGTTTTAGTTTGACTCTCCGCCTCCATCTTTCTGGAGCTGGTGAGGCTCCCTTACTGTGGATTCAAATCCATATCCATCCATTGCGTTGTCACACCTCTGTCCTCCCTGATCAGCTCTCTGCCTCTAATCATGTTTGTATTTTAACTGTGTTTCATATTTGTCGTTGTTTTTGCAGATTGTATCTAAAAGAAGTTTCTACTGCTCAGCAGGGTGCTACTAATTTCCCAGATTTACATTCCCATCATCTGAAACTGCTTTCCCTCCACTCGACCGCATTTCTGCCTCCGAGCGTATGTAGATAGTGACATTCTGCACCATTTTTATTCTCTGCAATTTATTCAGCTCATCCTGAAATATCACTCTTTTTTAGCCTCAGGTTGTTTCCTCACATGCTAATTATTTCCAATTTTTTCTCTTGTTGTATCAGATTTTGAGCACCTGCAGAATTTACAACAAATTCTTGCAACACAGATGGACCTATTAACAGTAAGAATACAAGCAGCAGTATTTTGGATCACCTCAAAATGACTGAGAGGATGAATATGTGAGGCCAGATGGGAGGATTTTCTTAATTTCATTCGCAGGGTGAGCGTGTTGCTGGCCAGGCCAGCATTTATTACCGTTACTAATTGTCCAGAGGGCAGTTGTGGGTCTGGGGTCACAAGTAGACCAGAACAGGTGAGGATGTTGGTTTCATTATTGAAAGGAATTTCGTGAACGAAATGGGTTTTTCTGACAATTGGCAGTGGATTCATGATCATCGTTACTTAATTCTCGATTTGTTTTTATTAAATTCAAATTCCCCCATCTACTGTGGTGGGAATCTAACCTGGGTCCCTGGGAGATTACCAGGTCACCACAACTACATGACCATCCAGCGAGAATACAACAAGGCCATTGTCTCCCTTTATTGCTGCAGGAAGATTGTTAAGTCCAGAGATAATAAGAGAATGGAGAAAAATCAAAACCAGATCAGTTGAAATTGAGGGGGACTTGAATGGCAACTCTGTGGAAGTAGGTAGTCTCGGTGATGTTGTGACTATATTGTTTAATTTAATTCGGCCATGACACTATTGGTCTAATCAGACTGTTTCAGAATTAGATAGTTGCAGGAGCGAGAGTCGATGTTGTGGACTAGGAAGTTGAATTTGTAGCTGAGACTGAAGCAGCTGCTTTCATCATTCCAGTGTTTTAATGGAGGATATTTTTGCCTATCCAGTTCTGAATGGCAGACAAGTCAGGATGGTGTGAGATTTGGATGGAATTTGGAGGTGATGGTGTCCACGTACATCTGATACCCGAGCCCTTCTCGATGGTGAAGTTTGAGAGTTTGGAAGATTCTTTTCAAGTGCTGGTCAAGCGATCAGAACATACAATTTCTCTTGTTTCCTTTTGCTTCTCTCACTTCGCTCTTGTCCATGTGCAGGTCGTGGCAGATTCCCTTCCTCATGGACATTCGTGAGCCAGTTGTGTTTTTATAACATTCTGGCAGGTTTCGTGATGATTTTTTTCTCAGTAACAAATTAACATATTCATTCAGATCAGTGTCAGAACATGCCTCTGTGTCGTTGTTGGTGTTCTGTCACTGTTTTTTATGTTCTGTTTCAAGACAATTTCAGACGGTGCCACAGGAGGAGGGATTACAATCAGGGATCACAGATCTGGTAGCATCTCAGTGTCTGATAGAGGTTTCCGATTTATCACAACCAGAATGTCATTGGATTTTGAAGATGTAAGGAACAAGGACAATTCACAGAGAAGGGAAGCCCTACACGTTGTCTGTACGTGGACAAAGCTTCAACCGTTCACCTGACCTGTCGACACACAAGTACAGTCACATTGGGGAGAGACCATGGAAATGTGGGGACTGTGACAAAGGATACAAATCTCTACCTGACTGGATATACATTGGCACAGTCACACCTGGGAGGCACTATTCACTTGCTCGGAGTGTGGAAAAGGATGCATTTTGTAATCCCAACTCTCAAGCCAACAGCAAGTTCACAATGGCGAAACACTTTTTAAATGCACACACTATGCAAAGTGCTTTAAAGGTTCTGACGAACTGCTGTCCCATCAACGTGTTTACACTGAGAAGAGACCGTTCACGTACCCTCACTGTGGGAAAGGATTCAATACATCATCTGAAGTCACTGTGCACCAGAGAATTCACACTGGGGAAGAGGCTGTTCACTGCAGTGTGTGTGAGAAGTGATTTGTTCGGTCATCACACCTCACAAGACACGAGCGAGCTCACTCTGAGGAGAGACCTTTCAATTGTCCAATCTGCAGGAAGTGCTTTAAGAGTTCTCTGGAAGTGATGACTCATCACGTGTTCACACTGAGGAGAGACCGTTCAGGTGCCCTTTTTGTGGGTCTCGGTCCAAGCATTCATCTCATCTCATTGTCTACCAGCGAATTCACACTGTGGAGCGGCAGTTCACCAACACTGAGTATGGAAAAGGATTCACTTGGAAATCCCACCTGCTGACTCACCAGCTAGTTTACACGTAACGAACGGAGTTGGACTTTGCTGTTAGTTGCGTCTCGGACTGAGCCTGCTCATTGGCTTATAAACTCCAGCTCAGTTTTAGCTGTTACTATACTGGATAAAACTGAACTAAACCAGCTTTGTAAGTAAAAACAGTGTGGGAAATTATTTTAGTATCTCTCACACATTTGTTCTGAGTGAGCTAGTTTGGAAGGGCTGACACGCTCCCCATCTCTTCCATCCTCATCAACAACACCAAGTGTGAGGAGATCATGGAGCTACTTTCTCACTGAGATTGAGAAAATCTGATTGGCTGTTTCTGCTGCTTCCCTCCCTCCCACGACCTCACTGGGTAAAACTGCCTCGACACTTCCTCCCTGTCTGAACCCTGAACTCTCATCTTTCTCCAGATTGTCTCTGTCACACTCATCCTGTAGTCCCTTAACTCTATTCCCAATAAACTGATGACCATTGAAGTTCTCCCTGCTCAATGTTATTGTCAAAGATTGTCTCTTATTCTCTCTCCTTCACCTTGAAATCCACGTCATCACCCATACTGAAAAAATCCCGTCACCATCATGTCTGAGCAAATTAGCACACAATCTTCCACCTCCTTTCCTTAAACCTGGTGTCCTCCGAGGATCATAGAATTCTTACAGAGCAGAAAGAAGCCATTCAGCCCATTGAGTCTGCACCAACCAAAAGAACACCCCATCCAAACTCATTCCATCACCGTCACTCAACGTGGGGTTTTACAGGGCTAACCCATCTAAATTTCACATAATAGGACATTTTTTAGCATGGCCAATTCAACTAACCTGCAGATTTTTAGATTATGTGGAAACCCACACAGCAACGGGGAGACATACAAACGCCACAGAGACGTTCGCTCAAGTTTGGAATCGAGCCCGGCTCCCTGGCACTGTGAGGCAGCTGTGCCAACCAACGAACCATCCTGGATCTTTCCTATACTCCTCATATTTCAGGCTACAACTAAGTTACATCATCTGGAAGTACTGTTAGTTTTCACATATATACTGACAACACCAGGCTCCACCTCACGACAATCAATCTCCCTTCCTCGTTGTCACTAAAGAATCTGTCTGATTATCCCACATCCAATATGAGAGGAGAGGAAACAACCTCCAATTAAAAACTGCCGAGATCAAAGCCACTGTCTTGAAATGTCATTACAGAAATATGATTCTGAATTGACTCACCCTCTCCTTTGCAACTATGAGACTGAAGCACACGGTTAACAAACTCTGGCACATACTTAACCACAAGATGAGCTTCTGATCGTATAGAATACTAATTATAGTCCCAGATATTTCAATTCTATAATGTTATCCATTGCCACCTGACCACAGCTCATCTGCTGGTGAAACCCTCATCCAAGCCTGTGTTACCTTAAGACATGACTATTGCATTACATTCCTGACTAGCCTCTCACCTGGTTGCATGGGATCATTCAAAACTCTGCTTAACATGTATTTTCCCATACCCAGCCCTGCTCACCCATCACCCCTGTGAGTTGATATTTCTGAAATTTATCTCAGGACACTTTCCAAACTGAAGGTGTGATGTAAAAGAAAGTTCTTTTCAGAACAGATTGTAACAGACTGGAAGAGCTGGTGTTAAAATAAACACGTGGGTAAATGGAGTTGGGTCATATGACCCTGAATGACAGAAGAGATCTGAGCGACAGAATGTCCTCATCCTGTTCCCATATTCCAAATAAACTTTGGGTCCAAACACAGGTGTTGAACAGAAAGGCATGGAAGAAATGGGAACAAGACATAGCAACAGGACATCAGATCTTGACTAAAGTTTGAGAGCGGGAGAAATCTATGGAGTACGTACAAAACAACTACAGTAGTCTATTCAATGCCTTTGAGTGAGCTCAGCATTTTAGTTTGACTTATACTAAAGTTCAAATAGATTCCTTTCACGATTGATTAGATCTCTATCCAGCATATTAATCAGCACCTCAGTTATAAGAAATATTAACAGCAGCCAAGACAGAACTCTTCTGTCAGCATGTCAGTTCGAGTGTGATCAACAGCAGGATCAAACTCCTGCAATTAGTTGTGAACTCTCTGGTGTCTCAGCAAAATGGATGGCTGAGCAAATTTCTTCCGACGTCGAGAGCAAGTGAGCAGCATCTTCCCAGTGTGAAGCTGCTGCTGTGTTAGCAGGTGGGATGACTCAGTTACTGTCTCCCCACACACAAAGCAGATAAACAGCCATTCCCCAGAGTGAACTCACTGGTGCATCTGCAGACACTTGTCGCTTTTAAAGCTCTTTTGCCAGTCAGAATATTTGAAAGGTCGCTGATCAGTGTTAACATGTTGATGTTCAGTGAACCGGGTTTGCTAAGTGAAACCCTTCCCACATGTGGAGCAAGTGAACTGTGTCTCCCCAGTGTGAACTCGTTGGTGTAACAGAAGCTATAGTTAATCAGTAAATCCCATCCCATCACATTGCAAGTGAAAGCCTTTCCCCAGTGTGAACTCACTTGTGTCTCAGACGGTGGAAGAATGGGTGAATCTTTTTCAACATACGGACCAGGTGAATGGCCTCTCCTCAGTGTAAAGTCATGGTGTTTCAACAGATACTGTTTACTTTTAAAACTTTTCTCACAGATACAGACATTTAAATTATCTCTTGTCAATGTGAACTTGCCTGTTTCAGACACACTGAAAAGCCTCAACATGGTTTATTGAAAAGCTGATTAAGGTGACTTTTATTCAGAATACAACACCAAAACCTGAAATGGAATGCACTGACATCAGCAGACAAAGATATTAATGAACACAGCGCAGATGTAATTCACAGCAAAATCTAATCCTAATCTCACTGCTGAACTCACTGGTGACTCAGCAGATGAAAAGTCTGAGTGTACACCTTACCATATTCTGAGTAGGTGAACAGGCCTCTACAGGGTCTGAATGAGCTGATGTACAATGAGTTGAGACGATCACCCGAAGCCAGTCCCACAGTGAGAGCACTTGCATGGTCTCTGGGCAACGCGAACACACTGATAGAACATCAGTGCCTCACACCTTTCATTGCACTTTCTGAAGTTTTGTACTTAAAATGTCTGCACTCTCCCCATGTGAACTTGCTGGTGTCTCAGTCGGATGGATGACTCAGTGAATCTCTTCCCACACTTGGAGCAGCTGAATGGCCTTTCCCCAGTGTGAACTCGCCTGGTTGTCAGTCGGTTGAATGACTGGGTGAATCTCATGCCACACTCTGTGCAGGAGAATGGCCTCTCCCCAGTGCGGTTTCACTGGCGGGCAGTGAGCTTGGATGACGACCTGAACCTACTGTCACATTTTCAGCAGCTGAGAGGTGTCTCGTCAGTTTTTAA
>NW_025974945.1:0-8210 GCF_021869965.1 Rhincodon typus
TCGCGAGCCAGCAGAATTTTTTGCAGCTTACTGTCAGCAAGAACAGTAGCCATTTTTTTAATCCTCTGACCCTTGCTGGGCCATAGTCTGACATCCACTCCCCATGCTGGCTGACTAATCACGCACAATTAGATGGTGGTGACCCTTTCCCAGATGACTGCTCCTGACACCGTGTGCTATTCTATCATGAACACTAGGTGATAATATATAAGGAGCTTGAGGACTTTTGCCACCATCATTCGTCCTTTGTTTTGGGCCTTTTTAGTGGTGGAGGATAAATCGTTATGGAGTATCTATCGTAGAGGCACAGTTCTAAGATAAAAAGAAGGTTCATTGCCTAATAGCAAAAGATACAACTGTGTTTCGTCAGGCATAATTACTTGGGCTTTAGGGAGTTGGTACAAATGCATTTCCTAAAAGCGAGAGCAGAAAGGCCTTGTTTCCACACTGTGTCACACGAATAGAATGGTTGGAGCCAACACATCACTGACATTAACCCCTTCAAAATCTAATATGGCAGGTGGATCCTTCAAACCAGCCTAAGATCACACACGTGATTTATGAAATAGGAACAAAAGTGGAACTTTGGACCAATGAACCCGCTCCACAATTCAATGAGATCACAGCTAAACTGTTTTGTTTTTAATTCCATTTTCCCTTCTGTCCCTGATAACCCCTCGATTCCTCTGCCAACAGAGAATCCGTCCACCTCTATCTTCAAAACATTCAATGATCCTGCCTCCGCTCCTGAGTTCCAAAATCCTCATAGAAGAAATAAGTCTCTTCATCCCTACCCTGAAGGGTGGCCCCTAATTTTGAAACCACACACCCAAGTTCTGGACTGACTCTCGAGAGAAAGCATCCTTTCCACATCCACCTTGTCAAGACCATGCTGGATCTCATACATTTACGTTAAGTCACCTCTAACTTTTCCAAACTTCAGTGGTTCAAAAGTCCAGCCTCTATAACTTAGCCTCTTAAGTCAACTCATGCATTCCAGGTATCAATCTCGTAAACCTACCCCGTTATATTTGCATACTTGCTAAAATAAAGAGCCAAAACCATACATGGTATTTGAAATGTGCTGTACCCAATGCCCTGTTTAACTGAAGCATAACATTTATTCCCTGCAATTCCACTCATAATAAAGGAAAGTATCTTGATGATTTGCCATATCTGTCTCCTAAGATGTTGCAACTCATACACCAGAACACTTAAATTCCTCTGCAACTTGGAAGACAGCACTTCATAGCATCATAGAATCCCTACAAGTCCACACCACCCCACAGAGCATCCCACCCAGACCCATCCCTCATAATCGACACATCCCTGAACGCTACAGACAATTTAGCATGGCCAATCCATGCACATCTTTGGACTGTGGGAGGAAACTGGAGCACCTGGAGGAAACCCTCACAGACGCAGGGAGAATGTGCAAACTCCACACATACACTTGCCCAACGGTGAAATCAAACCTGAGTCCCTGGTGCTGTGAGGCAACAGTGCTAACCACTGAGCCACCGTGCCGCCCCATAGGAAAGGTTTGTGTTTTCTTTTTTAATTAATTCATTCACAGGATGAGAGTATTGTTGCCTAGGCTATCAATTATTGTGAATCCCTAATTGCCCAGTGAGCAGTTAAGAGTCAACCACATTGCTATTGGTCTGGACTCAGATGTAAGCCAAACCAGATAAGGATGGCAGTTCCCTTCATAAACAGGCATTCGTGAGCCAGATGGTTTTTTTCCCTGACAAATGATTCACAGTCATCATTAGACTCTTTTTAATTCCAGATTTTTGTTGAATTCAAATTTCACCTTCTGCTGCAGCAGGATTCGAATCTGGGTCCTTGAAGTAACAGTCCAGCAATAATACCACTATGCCATCGAATTAAAACAAAATTCTCTCTGTTTAAATGATATTCTCTTTTTAATCCTTCCTGGCAAAGTGAACAATTTCATGTTTTTCAATGTGATCCTCCATTTGCCAGATTTTTACTCAACCTATCGATCCATTTGCAAATTCCTTTGTGTTGTATGTGAATTCAGCTATCACTGCCTTTCCCCCCTTATTTAAGTCATGGTGAATTGTAAAACCATGTCTGGTTATTATGATCCATTTTGATGATTTGAATGCATGGCACAGGAACAAGAATAGGCCGTTTGACCTCAGCAGTACATTCATTCCTTACTCCCTCATGTTTATCTAGAATTTCCTTGAATGCATCTAACTTAAGACTGCCTCTGTTTCTTGACACAGATTCCCACATCTGAACAACCTTACTGTACGTCCCAATGTCATTGGCGCTGAGATGATCCCATTTTGAGTAAACTTGCATTTCGAAATGCATTTCATAACCTTTGGTCTTGTGCTTTACAGCCAATGAATTACTGTACCAATCAATGATGGAAAGCCAACAGCACATTTGCTCACAACTCGGTCCAACAAATACCAATTTGATCATGACTTTGTCATCTGTTTGTAGTGATGCTGAATGAGAAATAATTATCCCTGTCTACCCAGGATCAACCTAATGAACCATCTCTGAATGAGCTCAATGCCAGTACGTCTCCTTAGTCAAGAGGACCAAAACTGTTCACAATATTTGAAGTGTGGTCTCACGAATGCCTGTATAGTTTTAGTGCGACTTCCCTCATTTTATACTCCATTGCATTTGAAACAATTCCATTTGTCTTCCTTGTTGCCTGCTGAACTTCAATGCTCGCATTTTGTGATCTATGCACTTAACCATGCTGGGAAGGCGAAAGTCATTGGGGGGCATACTGGTTGCTATCCAGCATTCTCTGCTGGAATTGTAAGTTGATGATACTTGATTACAGGATGAAGCCAGGCTGTAATGGTAGAATAGCCTGCTGACAAGCACAGGCTTAATTCAGACACACTCTAATGGCCATTACATATCAATGGAAACACTCCCCAGGAGAGAATCAGTGTCTTCAGGAGAAACGATAGTGGAAACATTTCCCTTCATCCAAGTCTGCATGTGCTACATTACCGTGAGAACATTACAAGTCATTCTGAGAGCATCTTACCAAGGAGAATTAAAGTAGAATACTGCCAACCTTGTCTTATTCTGGTTAATTTTTATGTGGGAGGCTTAAGGATAGGGAGATAAATACCGTAACCATGTCTGGACAGATAACGGGGTTACTTGGATCTTTTTGTAACGAGCTTAATCAATTTTGGGTCCGTATGCAATAAGTATTCAGTTCCACAGATGTTGGTGAGCTCACAAGACAGGACTTCATTGGGACTGTTTGCGACATTGAAGGCGCTGTATGAATGAAATCTGTTGTTATTTTAGGCATCAGAAATATGGGACAAATCCAGCTACGGTACACAACTACATAATTCTGCTCTGCAACTCCTCCCATTCTGAGCTCTGGAAGCAATCAATTCCGTGAGACAATGAGAGGGAATAATAGAAGCTTTAATCAGCTGACAAAGCTGTTACTTTCCTTTAAGATTTGGTTTTGTTCTACCGTATGGGCTTCAGTCAGCATGGGGATTAGAGTCTGGATAATGTCTGCATTTATTTTATTTAAGTTCGGAGAATGCCAGGTGGAAATGACGCTTAACCTTTAGATACTCCTACTATCGCTTCCTCCTGTTCACAAATATGCAAGTGACTGTGTGCACCCTCATTAAAATATAATTGGGATTTTTTTTTATGGTGTAATTTGAGTGTGAGGATCTATCAAGTGCACAGCACAGCTGGAGTGAAGACTGGCTTATTAAGATCAGTGGTATGCTTGTGTAGTTTAGACCTGAATGTGTTATAAGCTGTCTAATTGCAAAAGCATTTGGATAGTAGAACTAGTGTGAAATATTTTGCAACGAATTCCCTTACAAAGCTGATTTAAAGAAAAAACACAAGGTACAGATCATTGATGTCTCCGTGTGTGGAGCCACTTTCAGACTGCACATTAGGTTCACTGTTTATCCTGATGAACCTGTATAATTAGGCTCACAATGAAGCCTTACCTTACTGTAAGTGTTGGATACCCATCGGGACCATAGTCAGGGTCACATTGCAACTGCCACAAATGGGGCCACCTGCCCAGTGCAGATATGCATATTCATTTTGTCTTTGCATTGCAACATCAATTCCCTAATTAGTAAATTGTTTTTGTAATTCTTATTCGTTCTTATAGAAGTGACACCACAGTCCGACACTTGGACCCGTTTTTTGTTTACTTTTGCCGTCTTCTGCAGACCCAGCTCATAGGCTGTGGAGGCTCAATCACTGAACAGGTTTGATATCAAAATCAATACGTTTTTGGAGACCAATGACATTATGGCTATGAAAACAACGTGGGAAGGTGGTATTGAGGAAATGAGTGGCCATCATCTTGAATGGTGGGACAGTCTCAATGGGTGGAATGACCTATTCTTGTTCCTATGTTTCAATCTCTCTACCACGGCTGAGATGGTTTCCTTGGTTATACGAGTGATGTCTGCAGACCTGTTATCTGTAAAGAAATACTTCTGCAGTTTCTTTTAAATCCATGTCAATTTTTAAGCTGACCTGTTCCATTCAAAAGCCTATTTTAATCAACAGTTAAAATGCAACTTCCCACCAATGTCATTTGCTGTGTCAGCCTTATCATTGAACATTGGAACATAAGAAATAAGAACAAGAGTAGACCTTTTTGACAACTGAGCTTGCTGCCCTGTTATACTAGGTTGTAGCTAATCTTCTACCTTTGCCATTTTCTCGCACTGCCTCTATATTCCACAATGTCTTCAAAATCTAGAAATCTATCCATCCATCTTGAACATACTCAATGACTGAGCTTTCACAACCATCCAGAGGAGAGTTCCTAAGATTCCCTGTCCCCTGAGTGAAGAAATTCCTCCTCATCTCAGTCTTAAATGGTCTGTTGGTAATCCCCTGGTTCGACAAGCTGGATTCCAGCCAGGGGAAACCACCATCCTGAATCTACCCTGATCAACATTGTCAATATTTTGTGTACCTCTATGAGGTCACCTCTCATTTTTGTAAATGCTAGAGAATACAGATCCATTGCAATGTCAGTCCAATAAACCTTCAGCCCCTCTATGGAAAATATATCCTTCCTAGGCTAAGGAGACAAAAACTGTCCACAATACTCTTGGTGCGGTCTCTTACATAATTACTTAGTTACTTACTCCTGTACTCAAATTCTCTTGCAATATCGACCAATTTGCCTTTCTAATTGTGTGTGCACTTTCTGTACTCCTGTACGCATTTTGTATGTCATTAGGACTTAAGAAATAGAAGCAGGAGTAGGCCTTTCAAGTCCCTCAAGCCTGCCCCACCATAATGGCTGATCTACCGCAGGGTTCGAATCCTCTTTCATGTCAACACAGCATAGCCATCAACTCACTGATACTTCAAAGACATCTGCCTACATTCTCTTTAAATACTTTCAGCAATTTAGCCTCTATAGGTCTCTGGGCTGGAGAATTCCAGACATTTACTACCCACTAGGAGAACAAATCCTTTTGCATCTCGGTTGTGAATGAGTGCTGTCTTATTCTGTAACTATATCCCTGAGTTTGAGATTATTAATAGGACCACCTCATCCTATTAATTTCTCTGGCATTATTTTCTGTGAGTTTGTTGGTTCTCTCCTACTTCTGAGAGATTTTTTTCTTATCTTCCATGGAAACAGACACAAAGTATTTGTTTAGTTTCTTTGCCATGTCCATATACCCCAACAAACATTCCTTTGTCTCTGTCTTTAATATGCATATGTTTGTCTTTCCTTTACAGATATGTATAGAAGCTTTTACAGTCTATTTTTGTGTTTCTCACTACTTTGCTGTCATATTCTATTTACCCTGAGTACATTACCTATTGAATATTCCAGAGAGAAGAATCTCCTGCTTCTAATCTCATGCTTAGAATCTTATCGCTGTCTAATTCTCCCTCACCTACACCAAACTCGTGCTTAGTTCCATTTTTTGTGGAATTATGATTATCAAAGCTATCTGAGCAGCTAAATAATGAAGTTAATTGTTGGCAACATAAAACAAAGAACTGTAGATGATGGAAATCTGTACAAAAAAAAGACAGTACTGGTGAAACCCAGTAGGTCTGACAGCATCTGTGAAGAGAGAAACAAAGTTTATGTTTCATCAGTCCAGAAGTTAATTTTTCAGTTTGCTACAAAACCAAGTAAATTAGAAGCCAGTGTAAGTTTTTTTTTGTCAACCTTGGACCAATAAGAGCTCTATTCAGTCAGGATCCCTGCTTTTGCTCTCAATTCTGTGGGACACACAAAAAATACATAATACACAAGTTGGGCTTGGCTGTCAATCCTCTACCTTAGATTTTTCATTGGATTTATAAGTCAGCACTTGGGTGAGGTGTAAAACCAATTGAACTGTCCAGCCCAACTAAAGTCAGTGTCATAGGGAAGTAAGGTCAGGGAAAACCTCCGCAGAAGTATCGAAAATGAAGAGCTTATTATCCAGGGTCTTTTTAATCTCCCTGGGGAAGAAATCAATCATGTTTCATTTCATTACACATTCTAGAATGGTGCTTCAATCTGGAGAGTTTCTGTGCCAATACTTAATGCAATATTCCTTTGTTTACCATTAGTAAACTACTTAAAAATGGGAAACCTTAATTGTTTATGCACATGTAAAGAAGTGCACACAGCAAAGCTCTATATAGGGAGCAGGAGAAACTCCCAGAACACATCCGGCCCAAGTTAAAATGGCCACTTTGCCAATCAGGAATTCTAATCCATGATTTACCTAGTTTTATGTTTTCTGTCAGTTCTGCTTTTCTCACCTTCAATTATATGAAGAAAGGGCATCTATTCTTAAATGTTTGCTGTATAGTTATTATTGAATATGGATAGAGATCTGGATAAGCAGTCACCAAGTACAGCTAACTTCAATTAAAAGCCATTAACATACTTCTCTGGGCTTTGGATCAATGGCCTAATCTGATCAACGTCACCTGAACACAGCGTGTACTTGTCAAACACAAGGTAGCCATTGGTATGTTTTTGTGACTTGATTGTGGAGGCTCATGCCCATTGTTAGAGTCAAATCCCTGCAACACAGACTAACCTGTGTACTTCTCTCTTAATATAACAATTAGTTATACCACTGACCTCCATGCAACAGATGCAGAACAAACAGTATCTACAAGAAACATGCATTCGTCATTTTTAGAAAGATCCTTTTTATTAAGAAAGGCAATCAATCAAACTTGCCTGATCAGTTTGCATGTTTAACCCTTTCACAAACTGATTCAGGACTGTTCTGTTCTCGGGCTTTTTAAAATTTGTGTAAAAAGGTTCATTTGATAGTTGAATCTGTCACTTAAGAATTTGACACGGCTGAATTAATCTATAGTGATGCGGATTGGAAGTGGGAATCTTGTATGTAGTGTAGGGTTGAGAAATTAGTCTATTGTTCAATCAGGGCACATGATCCCAGATGACTTTGTAAACAGTGTCTCACTTCAGCTCCAGGAGAGTGGCTCTGTTTATTAAGTTGACTTTTGTGTGCCCTGCACGTTTTGTTTTGACATTTCCAGATTAGGGCCTGAGTTTGGCAAGGTATTGAATGCAGATTTAAAATAATAATCATTCTTTCAGTGCACATGTTGCGGAGCAGCCTGAGCATTCAGTTTGTGCAGAGATTTACTGTCAAGGAGAGATGGATTCAGTCTCAGTGTTTTTCTGCCTGCCATCTCTAGAGCAGCGTCACAAACAGGGTGGGAGGAGACCTTGAAGAAAGAATGGGGAAAAATGGAATAAGTTTTTGTTTTTTAAAATAAAATCTCCAGGGTAAGAGGCTGGTCTAAGAGCTAATTTGCTAATATGGGAAGAAAACTTCAAAATATTCAATTTTATAGTGCAACTTCCATGAATGCAAGATGTTTTAAAGCACAGTACAGTCAGTTAAGTATTTCAGAAATGTCGTATGTACAAATTGCCAGAGATAGTAGGAACTGCAGATGCTGGAGAATCCGAGACAACAAGGTGCAGGGCTGGATGAACACAGCAGGCCAAGCAGCATCATAGGAGCAGAGAGGCTGACGTTTCGGGCCTAGACCCTTCATCAGAAAAGGGGGAGGGGAAGGGGGTTTTGAAATAAATAGGGAGAGAGTGGGAGGCGGATAGAAGAGGGATAGAGGAGAGGATAGGTGGAGAGGAAACAAACAGGTCGAAGAGGCGGGGATGG